>NC_057690.1:1874414-1881914 GCF_014466175.1 Vespula pensylvanica | reverse complement strand
TCCAGAGTTGCAGAGCGTCGTGGCTGGTAATCAACATAATTAATTCCTCGACGAACTCGTCGACGCGCGCAATTAAAATCATACTTTAATGATTCGCAAAAACTTGTTTTGTTACAAATGGACGCTAGCGCGCGTCCTTATCTTGCGACCTAATTATATTCGCTCTCAGCCACGCGGCGCGAAACATGTTCAGGAAAAAAGTATTACATATATACTATGCTATTATATATTCTTCTCTATTTCTCTCTCACTCTCTCTTCACGCTTATTCCACTTCCTCTAAGATTTTCTCTTTCTTTCTTTCTTTCTTTCTTTCTTTCTTTCTCTGTCTCTTTTTCTCTTTATATTTCTCCATCTCTGTTTCTCCTTCATCCACCATTATTTCTTTTCTCCCTTCGACTTTTCCACGTATGAACGAATGGTACGTTTCACTTGAAAAATTTCCAAAGAAAAATCCTTACGAATTCCGGAACTCTAACGACCGAGTCATGAGGGACTGTTAAACGCTCTATATAATCCTGTCCCTTAAGCGGATTACCAATCCCTTCGTTTCTTTTTCCATTAGATTGGGATATGTTCGTTGAAAATAAAAAAAGAATAAATACAAAAGATGAATAAATAAAATAGAAGCAGAGAAAAAGAAAACGACACAACGAAAACAAAAGGGAAGGAACGATAGAACATTTTCTCTCTGAGATTTTCGATATCGCGAAAGAAAATTATAATAGAAAAAACAAAAAAAAAAAAAGAAAAAGAAAAAGAAAAAAGTACGATATATCAAATTGCTTGCAACAATGTGAACTTCGAAACGAGAAGGACAGAGAACAGAAAAGAGAGAGAGAGAGAGAGAGAGACAGAGAAATAGATAGATAGATAAATAGAAAAAGAGAGAGAGAGAGAGAGAGAAGAAAGATAGAAGAGGGATCAGTTGTTTTCCGTTTGAGCAGCTGTTAATTGGCAGTGACTAATTACGACACGCTATCGGCCAAGTTATCGTCGGAGAGTCTCTCTCTCTCTCTCTCTCTCTCTCTCTCTCTTTCTCTTCCCTCTCTCTTTTTCTCCCACTCATACGTTTCCTTTCTTCCTCGCTCTCATTTGAGCTTCTCATCGAAAAGGCGGTTACGTTTTCATCTCGTTCGACTGCTGAGATATGCTTACCGATACGCTTTAAGTGCCTTTAATTTCATTCGACGCTACAATGATAAACTTTGGCATAAATTAAATGGGATATCATTGGACTCAACTGGGTGGCGAGAAGTTATAAGTTTATTTTTTAGGTCGCGCGCGCGCGTGTGTGTGTGTGTGTGTGTGTGTGTGTGGAATTTCTATTATATTTGTATATATATATATATTTTTTGAATTTCTATCATAGAGAAAATATTTTCCAAACTTAACTACGTTCCTTATTCAAGCCAATTTTATCATCTATCTATTACATTTTTATTATTCTTTCTTTTTCTCTTTCCCTCTTTCTCTGTTTTTTTTATAGATATATGTATATACGTTGTTTGATTATTAGTTATCAATTCTACAAACACGTTTCTTTCTCTCTCTCTCTCTCTCTCTCTTTCTTCTATTTTTACGTCGTTCATTGATATATTCCGTTGATTTTACGACTACCTCTCTCTCTCTCTCTCTCTCTCTCTCTCTCTCTTTCTTTGTTGACCTTGGATTTAAAAAATCAAGAGAGTTTTCAACTCTTTTTTTTTCAAAAAAAAAAAAAAAAAAAAAAAAAAAAAAAAAAAAAATTCGTTTCTGCTCGATCAAATTTTTGATTATTAATTAAGCAATTCGATAATATCTCGATGGAATTTATTTTTCATATCGTTAAATTAATGAACGTGTGTTTGTACAGTTGTATGACCTATTTTTAATTTTACTTCAAATAATTTTTTGAATACTGCGAACCTAAGAATTAAATATATTGTTATTAGCAAAAGGAAAAAAGAAAAAGGAAGAAAAGAAAAGAAAGAAAAAGAGAGAAAACAAAAAAGTAATGTACATTTCCAACAAATTTATTATCAAAATTTGCTTATTATCGATCTCGCTTATCAATTCTTTTTTAATTACTAATTCTTTATTTACGTACAAGCAAATACAAACATACATACATATACATATAGTTTTTGTTCACGAAAGAAAAAAGAAACAAAAAAATGAAAAAGAAAAAAAAAAAGAGAAGAGGATTGAAAAAATAAAAAATAATAATAATGTCGCTGATCATTCCTTTCCACGGTAATAAACGAATTTATAGTATAGGTGAATAAAAAGATAAATAAATGAATAGAAAAAAAAAAAGAGGAAAAGAAAAAGAGAGAAAAAGGAAAGAGAGAAAGAATATAAGATAAATAAATTCCCTCGTTTCTATTTTACTATCGTATAATATATTAACGACGTTGTACATACGTATTCGAGGATCGATCGATCGAGGAAGTAGTCCGTAGAGAGACAGTATAACACAAATCGCATTGTCAATTCGTTATCGAAATAAAAAAGGCGGCCGCGGTTGGTCTAATTAGAACGGTGGCGCCTTCGTTAGAAGTCGGAGAATCGACTTCTCGAATAGGAAAACAATGACACGATGACTAATCATCCTCCACCCCCTGCTCCATTCTATCTTATTCTCTCATTTTCTTTTTTTCTTTGTTAATAGCGAGCGAACAGAAAGGTCTGCTTTCATGCAAATTCATGCGAATAGGAAACAAGACGTATAATCGGACCGGAAAAGTCGGTAAAATCTTAAATTCTTAAATTAGTATAATTACCAGAGAAAAGATGGCGGCTAAATTGGTCGTTTTCGAAAGAAAGAGAGAGAGAGAGAGAGAGAGAAAATGGATGGATAGACGTGAGAAGTGTAGAAAAAGAAAAAGTAGAGGAGGAGTATGCTTTTCGCGTTCTGGGTCGTAAACGAAAGTAGAACTCGTTTTTCTGTCTGCCACGCCCTGGCGACGATCTTAGTTTCGGTCTCCTCGAAAACGAAATTTGACCGTTTCGTCTGCAAAAGTCTCGAGGATTAATCATCGAACCTTTTCAAAGACTCTGAACCGAAAAATGAGAGAGAGAGAGAGAGAGAGAGAGAGAGAGAGAGAGAGAGAGAAAGATTTTTCCGAGCTTTCATCTTTTGTCTTGTTTTCTTTCTTTTTCTCTCTCTTTTTTTTCTATCTTTTTCTTCCTTTCCTCAGTCGAAGAACATTTTGCAATTTGTTTCTCTTTTATCTATGTTTGTAGGTAATTTGTTCTCTCTCTTTCTTTATCTCTCTCTCTCTCTCTCTTTCTCTCTTTTTCTTTCTGGTCAACGCGAACGTGTGTCCTTGATTCATTGATAATTATAATATTAAAAGATCATTAATGTAAGATATAATTATGAGTTTATATTTTCGTTAATAATAAATATATCAAGTTTGTTTAAAAACAAAAGAAATAATTTCGTTAGATTAAAATAATATCTATCTTTCTGTACGATTAAATTTTATTTATATATCCTCGTAAATAATATCGTTATTATTTGCGTATAAAAACGTTCGTCGGAATTTATCCAAATTTTTGAATGACCCGAATCGTTACGATTCATGAATTATGAATGATATCACGTGTTAAACCACTGGTACGTATGTAATTAAAATTATCTTGGCGTTTTAAGTATTGATTTAATAATGTTTATTACATAAGCTCGTCAACTATGCATTATCGGTCGTAACAATGAATGCGCACGAATATTTTCTCAAAATCGATCGAATTTCGGATACTATAAATTATCTTTATTGCGTTGGATTTATCAAAAAAAAAAAAAAAGAAAAATTAAAAAGAGAGAGAGAGAGAGAGAGAGAGAGAGAGAAAAGATAGAAAAAAAGGAAAAAGAATTATCAGCATACACCTATATCTATTTATATAATAAATTTATTCCATATTATTGATCGCCATATTTGCGGTGTTAACAGCCAGTATAATGATATTGAGAGAAGAAAAGAAAAAGAAGAAAAAAAAGAAATAGAAAAAAAAGAAAAGAAACATTAAAAAAATTCTGTAAACAATACTTATATAATAATAATAATAATAATAATAATAATAATAATAACAACAATAACAATAATAACAATAATAACAATAATAATAATAATAATAATAATAATAATAATAATAATAATAATAATAATGACGAGGGATGACGATAAGAACGATTCGATTATCCACTTAATCGAGATATTAATCAATGAGACCGCGTTTGTCGATCCAGTTTGTCCTGTAATTTAACGGGATCGTACAGCACTTTAATGCCGTCCTCCTTCTTCCATCCTCCTCTCCGTTTCTCTCTCTTTCTCTCTCTCCCTTTCTCCCTCCTTCCCCACCCTATCCCTTATATACTCTACTCTATATCGATAGGGAGCAGTACGTGAATACACTCATTGTGTCGGATAAATAAGTGTTGGTGAATCGTCACTGGCACTGTTATCGCGGTCATATCTCTTTCGGTGTGCGTTCGTGCACTCCGATTATGTATAAACTTGCGAGCTATTGCCGGTCAAAGTTCGAGAATCTTTCTTTAATTACAAGCGATTTGATAACGTAGAGGGGGGAAAGATTTATTATTATTTTTTTAATTTTTATTGGAACTTCGTTCTCCTCGTCGTTTTCTCGCTTTCTCTCTCTTTCTCTCTTTCTCTCTACATTACTCTTAAATTCGAACATATTCTGTTATGTGTCGTTTCTATAATTGATTTGGTCGGTCGTGTTATTACATATGTACGTACATACGTGAATGAGGGTGTGTGTGTGTGTTTGCATAGATGTATATGTACGTGCGTGTGTATCAAAACTTTGTCACTCGCTCGTGATTAATTAATTATCAACTCGTTACGAGTTAACGATATCGATCGAGTAAAGTTCGACGTTGATCGATGTTTTTCGATATTTCGATCGCTACTATGTTGAGTGGTTATCGAATATAATGGAATTTATGTGTTGATAAAATAGAACGTTTTTTAACATCATTTTTAATATCGACATATTGATATATATATATATACATATATATATATAAATAATAATAATAATAATAATAATAATAATAATAATAATAATAATATATGTATGTATGAATATGTCTAATGAACAATAATATATATACACACACATATATATATGCGTGTGTGTGTATGTGTATGTACGAATGTATGAATATGACCATAGTATGTATTTGTAAGAGAGAATCTATGATCACGAGGATGTTCTTATATCGCTATCAGTGTTCATAAACGATTATTACCAGTGACGCTCGCTATCAAATTAAGGATTTGATGGATAGCTCTCTTCAAGTTAAACATATCGGATGAGTTAAGCGAGTCAGAAGTCAAGAACGTTAAAGGAGATTCGTTTCGTTCCATTAGAGAATGATAGAAAGAGAGAAAGAGAGAGAGAGAGAGAGAAAGAGAGAGAGAGAGAAAGAGAGAAAGAGAGAAACTCGTTTTATAGGATATTCACCGATCGTCTACCAAATCCGTCGTTGATTTAATCGCAGATGGTATACGTACCGTCAACTACGTGATACGTTCTTAAATCAGATACGACAATAATACTAGGGTCTCTCTCTCTCTCTCTCTCTCTTTCTTTGTCACGATTCATCCTCCATTGTACTTACTCGTCACTCTCGATTCGCATGGTTGATCTTGCGTGAAGTCCTGATTAAAAGTGTAACGCTTAGAAATTATCTACAAACCTTTCAGATCCCTTGACTTTCTAACACTATTCCTCAACCCTATATACAATATATTCCCCATAAAGAGTTGTTAATTAGATTGAAAGGACATCGGTCGTTTGGCTGTCCCTCTTTCCGTAGTCACGTTCTTATTATATTCCTATCGTACTATCTTCATACGTCAGGTTAAACGATATTTTTACGAAAAATTTTTTCTTAACTGAGATTATATTGATTTTTTATATTCGATTTCGATGATTCTATCTCAAAGACATTTTGGAGGGAAAGAATTTTTTTTTATTTTTTTCTCTCTCTTTTTTCTCTTTTCTTTTTATTTTTTATGGAATGAAATTATCCCTGGGATCATGATGTCAAAGACATTTTCAGTGATTCACTTTAAGGTACGATATGTTATTTTGATTCGTCTGAAAAAAATTATTGTTTCTTTAAAGATTATAAAGGAATATTTTAAGAAATTTGGTATTAAGTATAAGAAATGTGATATTGCGTATAAGTAAGTAGATATATAGACCTAAGAAATTAAAGATGAAAATTTATTCAATAATGTCGTGTCAACTTTAACTTGGTTTCGAAAGTTGTTATTGAATTAGAAGGTCGTTAGGAAATCGCAGCTGCGAGTTGAGTGTGCTGAAAACGATGACTTCATTTCGTGGGGGTTTCCTGTCGATTTTCATTAACCGTATGGTCACGGAATCGCGTGTTTAAAAGCACTCTGAAATCCCAAAAGAGCATGAAACACAAAGTCTGTAATAATCTTTATAATCATTTACGTGCGCGTAATTCGCACACGAAAGAATTTAATCTAGGAAAGAACATTTGTACGTTCGCAAAATAATTTTCACGTTCGAGATAGATACATCGTAGATATCTAGTATCTTTAAAATTCGACATTTTTCAAGGAACAACGTTTCCAATCGATACGATATTTATTGTTAGAAAAATATGAATTATAATTGATTTCGTTTATCTTTAATATTGCAATTGCGATTAATAAAAATGACTTCTAAAAATATAATAAATATATTCCATTAATAGCGCAATATATCTAATATATAACATAACTATCAAAGTGTATTGATACTGATGGTATGTTTGATAAAGAAAATATTATAATATGATATGTCATATATAGAAAAGATCGAAAAGGTTTCTAAGTAAAAAAAATAAATGAAAAGAAAGGATTTTCGAACGATCGATTTCACCCAGAATTAACGTTATCTATTATACGATAGATATATCGAAGTAAGAAAGTGTGATTTAACGTGCGATAATATGATTTTTAATATAATGCCGAGTCATTCGAAGAAGCATCGTAGAAGAGTAAACAAAGCCGATGCGAGAGGGACTGGTCGAGAAGGGTCGAACAGCTGACAATAAGAGTCAGAACGAGAAAAAAGGAAGAAAGGGAGAACGATTAACGTTTCTCTTGGAATATTTGTTACACTCTGAGCGTATCTTATACCTGACCGAAAATTGTATTGGAATCTTTAGTTTTGGGAACTGAACAGGGGTGTCTATTAAATCTACTATATATATGATATATCTAGGACAAAATTTCCGAAAAGAACTTTTTTCACGGTAGAGAAGGGATAATTTCTGCGCGGTGACTTCTGAGATGTGAAACTAGGAAGAAAAAGATCGGGGAAATCGAAAAGTTAAGTTTGAAACTTTCTTAGTGGTAGTAAGGCATGTCCCAACATTTCGAGATGACGATCTACCAGAGAAAAAAAAAAGAGAAAAAGAAAAAAAAGAAAGAAAGAAAGATCTCTAACTACCGACGCAGGGTGT
>NC_057690.1:1854414-1869414 GCF_014466175.1 Vespula pensylvanica | reverse complement strand
TGAACGAGATGGTATTTTGAATACACTTTAGAACCATTTTACCAAATGCTCCATAAGTTTATGGGGATCGTGTCTCTTCTTAGTAGGAGACCAGAGAAAACGAAGAAGATGAAGAAGACGAAGACGAAGACGAAGACGAAGACGAAGATGAAGAAGAAAAAGAAAAAAGAGGAGGTGAAGGAAGAGGAGGAGGAGGGGGAGGAGGAGGAGGAGGTGGAGGTGGAGAAGGTCTTCGAAGAGAAGATCTTTAGGCACTCGCTTACAAAAGAGGATATAAAGATTGAGGGTACAGAAAGAGTGAGAAATAGAAAGAGAAGGAAGAAGAAGAAGATGAGAGAGAAGGAGGTGGAGGAGGTGGGGGAGGTAGGGGAGGAGGTAGGGGAGGAGGAAAAAGAGAGCCAGGTGTCGGATCGTCCGGCACCATTACCAAACTGTATATCACTTTCAGTCGTGGACGACACCGGGCACAAGCGCGGCAACCATAGACGGCGTGTGCCTTCATTATATACATATATATGTATATATATATATATATATATATATATATGTATATATGTATGTATGTGTCTATGAGCATATATCAAACAGGCCACGTTAATTTGACTCATTAAGCCCATTTTTATGGGGATAAATTAGTTTATACTAAGCGTTTGGAAGCCGGTTTAAATGATGCCGATCGTAAGAGTTTAATAATCCATCGGGTTAGCTCTACCGGTCCTATCATTTTAAGGAGATTTTTATTTCTTCTTCTTCTTCTTCCTCTTCTTCTTCTTGTTTTTCTTTTTCTTCGTTTTCTTTTTCCTCTTCGCCCTCGTCTTCCTTCATTCACGCAATAGAAGAAGGAAAAGAAGAGGAGTTAGATTCCTATATAATCTATCATGAAACGGGTCGTTAGATTACAAGTATCTCGGTTAATGCGATCGATTTGGATATTTTTTCTTCTTCTTCTTGTTCTTCTCTTTTTCTTTTTTCTTTTTTCTTTTTCTTTTTCTTATTTTTTTTCTTTCTTTATTATGGGAATTATCAGAACGTCGTTTTGTTACAATCATGGAATACGCTTTCTAACGCGTAACCATTTGGGAAAAGTTTGAAGATTGTATCTGATATTTGATTATATAATTTCTTCTTTCGATATGACGTGTTCACGTTAGAAGGATTATTTATTACCAATTAATTTCTCGCGTTATCAAGATTATATATTATACATACATACATACATACATATATATACATACACATATATAATATTATTATAGATTTATTTAGATAGATTCTATACGTTATTTATTTAGCCATTATATAACATCCCTTTTTTATACCTATCGATGGCAAAACTTAGGAAATCACTTTCAACTCATAAATTTTTCTCTTTAGAATTAGTCAAAAGCGTTCTGAACAAATATACATTTTAAAACTCTTCATGAGTTTACGACTGTTTCTCGGAAGTTCTCGGAGCAACTCGGAAGGTCCGAGAAAGAAAGAAAGAAAGAAAGAAAGAAACGACAGTGAGCGACAGAGAGAAAGAAAAACAGAAAGAGAGACAGAATAGCTTCGACACCTGCTCGAACTGCGGGTTTAGGTTGTCCGACTCAATTTCACTCTTTTCAGGATGTCGACAATCGAAGCCACTCGAGAACGGAAAGCGACACCTTGGCCGCATCCTCTCGACTCTACACAAGGATTTAAACAACTTGAAATGGTTCTACGGTCGCATCTACTACACAATGCCAAATTCGAGATCTTTTAGAACTTGACTTTTCCACGGCAATACCGATCTACCATTCATTGGTTTGGTCCATTCCACCCTACACCCCTTCTCCCTTCACCTACCTACTCCTCATAGTAACCACGTTCCTTTACCCTATACGACAGTAGTATCCCACCGAAACATTCGAAACATCAAGAGGCAACAGAGAAGTTTATACCTTGGCGTTTTGACCACCTATCTTCTGGCTTCATTAACCTTGACGTTTATGTTCTCAATGATTTTTTTCTTGTTTTGTTTTCTTTTTTTTGGGATTTTCTGTTTATGTTTTTTATTTTTTTATTTTTTTATTTTTTTCACCAAATCGCAACGATCGATCTTTCAGCCATCTTCGTATCCCTTTTTGGAAGATCATCTCTGAACCATCGAGTTTACTTATTAGATAATCAAATAACGTAGAATCTTTGGTATAAGATTCTTCAAATTTTTTTTTCCTTTTTTTATTTATTTACATCAGTAACAAAATTATCGATTAATGATTAACGTCAACAAAATCTATTGAGACTTAGCTCGCCGTCATTATAAATCGTTTTTACAGATTCTTAAGGTGAAATTTTCTATGGTACGATATTCTAAATACGTTTCGTAATGGAACCAAAAGAAAAATGGGAAAATGATTTTAGACCATAACGATCGTTTGGAAAAATCTAACTGGCGATAACTTTGGCTCAGGCCACCAAATTGTTCGATTGTCCGTCTCGAGTGGTTCCTCTATTGTCGGTTGGTCGCAGCTGTTCGAACGACTCTTAAATCGCAATTATGCGAAAGAACGTTCGAAACCACTACACTAGCGATGGCAGACGATGGGAGACGATGGAAGGTGGCATTTTCTAACGTTTCGCTCAAAAACTTATCCTTCGTAAGGACGACAATGCTCATGGAACGAATCCTTCGGAGGTAGTCTATACACTTCTATTCTCTCTTTCTTTCTCTTTCTCTCTCTTTTCGTTTTTGACTCGTTTAGAGATTGTAAAATCGTCGAGGGCGTGAGGCCCAAACCGGAATCCATTTTCCAGTCCGTAACACTATTCACGAGCTATTCGAAGAATAAGAGAAAAATATCTATGAGAGAAATAGAGAGAGAGAGAGAGAGAGAGAGAGAGATGGAGAGTCCGTGCTACGTTTACATGCGTAGATATCTTTGACCATGTAACTAAACCTGGAAGATCGATTTTCTTCGAGAAAGAAGAGAAATTATTTTGAGTTATCGATCGAATTTCGGATCAATCAATCGATCATCGTCTTTTTCTTATTATTTTTTATTCATTTATTCCATCATTTTTTGTAAATATGAAAATAACTATTATATAAGAATTGATCAACGAAGATCAATTGTCATAGGAAGAAAACAGCTGATCGGATATCATCGTCGAATAAACTTCGTTAAATACGATAATTGATCATAGAGCAATTAAGAAATTAATTCGAATAAACGATCATATATTATTAATCTTTCATTTACGTAGTAATCGAAACAAATATCAAAATATCATTCGAAAAGTCGATTGATTTAAAATGAATTAATTATCGAAGACAACGAAGAGATAAAGATTTGAAGAGCTAAACTTGAAAAAGTTTCGACGTTTACGAAAAAAAACAAAGAAAGAAAAGAGATAAAAAGAAGACAAAAAATAATTATCAAATTAATTATGAGAGACGGATATATGTGATGCGAGAGAGATATATATCGCGGTGGTACATTAAACGAAAATGAATTCATCCGTGCGAAATGTATGTTCCTTCGATGTAAGTGTCAGAGAACACTGTTCCTTGGTAGTATTCACTTTCCTCTTGGCATTCTATTTTCCTCCTCGTCTTCCTTCGTCTTTTCTTCATTCTTTTTGTCTCTCCTTATCCTCCTGTTCTTCTTTCCTCATTTCTCGTGCCTTCGTGCGCGGCTGCACGCGCGATGCTTTCGTGAAAGGAGTGAGAGAGAAAGAAAAAGAAAGAAAAAGAAAGAAAGAGAGAGAGAGAGAGAGAGAGAGAGAGAGATGAGAAGAGTCGGGTATCCCCTAATAGACCGGCTGTCTTCTTAATTGACTAGGTGGGTCGTGAGCGCGTGATGGGTCGCGCCTCCCGACTCGAAGAAATAAAACTGGCAAGATCGAGGCGATGAATCCGGTTGCTTCTCTTCGGTTTGAGATCTCTCCTCTCTCTTCTTTTTAATCGTCTTAACGATTTCCTTGGACTTCCTTTACTTATTTCCCTGTTTTTTATATCTTTTATATTTTATTTTATTTGTTTATGTCTTTCTTGTTTATGTCTTTCTTGTTTACCTCTGTCTTTTTCCTTTCCCTTTTTCGATGACATCGATACGACCGTGGCAAGATATTTCTGATCGAACGAATTAAGAAATATCTGAACGATAACAGTATTTACAATTATCCTATTGCTAGTGAAATTTTTTATATTTTTTCTTTGCGCTAGGATCGATTTAAAATTAAGAATCAATGGAGAACGAAGAAAAAGTGAATGGTACGTACCATTGATTCTGATATATCGTATGATTTAATCCGATCATAAAAAGTTGAAGCGATTTTTATTTCTTTTTCTTTTTTTTTTTTGTTCCTTTTGTTTCTTTTTTTTAACTAAGCGTTGTTAAAGAGAGCTAAGAAGAAAAAAACAATATATATGTATATATATATATATACACATGTGTATGTCGAGTAAAAGAAAACAGGATAATTAAAGAAAGAAAAAGAGAGAGAGAGAGAGAGAGAGAGAGAGAGAGAGAGAGAGAGAGTGATAGATATCAGAAGAGAAGAAAGTTAAGAGTTCTCGAGAGTCTATGCTAGGTCGGAGTTGGTATCCAGCGAGATGACGTATGGGAGACCACGGTGCCTTCTATTTTCGGTGGCGTTTAAGAGAGAGGGTAGAGGGAAGCCGACATGTGCTCGATATTTAGACACTGCTCGTCTTCTTCGACCGCAAACTCTCCTCTCTCTCCTCTCATCTCATCTGATCTCATCTCCGTTCTTCTCCTCTCCTCTCATCTCCTCTTCTCTTCTTGTCACGGAGTTTCCAACTTTTCGACCGTCTGTCTCTGCTCCTCCTATTCCTTATCATCTCTCTCTCTCTCTCTCTCTCTCTCCTCCCATCTCCTCCTCACCCCTGTTTCCTTCGTCTTCCCATTCGTTCATACTTAACGTGGATATTTAGCTTCGTCGTCGTTATAAATTACGTATCATTCACTTTCCAAACTGACAGTATGGCACGCGTATACGGAATGCGAATACACCCGCGGCATCTCGTATTCTTATCTATCCTTTTCTATGTATTTCTCTCCGTCCATCTGCATCTTTCCGTTTCTCTTTTCTTCCCCCTTGCTTCTGCCTCTGGCCAACTCCAACCCACTACTTACACGTCACCCCTTTGCCGAAACATATGTACCTAAGCGTCATCCTCTTACGAGTGTTTTAAATGTTTTAGAAGCGGAATCAGTTTCTAGGTAAATAAATAGGTTACTATAAAAAGCATTTGACATTGAAATTTTTTTAACATTCTCTTAATTGTAATTATCCTTTTTTACAATTATTCTTACTATAATCTCTTGGTAACTTTTTTTATAATTATTTTTATTTATTACAGCGTAGAAAGAATTTCGATAGGATAAGAGCAATGATAAATCTTCGATCGGACAAATCGAGATCATTTCGATTTTAATCCACTTAGAGAAAAATGAAATATCGAACGTTCGTTCAACATCGGATCACAACAAACACGAATAAGTTCGATCGGACGTTGAAACTCTTCTCTTCTTGGCAATGTACTAACGTTAACTGTGTACCCGTCGTGTTCTAATTCTAAACACGTGGCCGTCCCCGCTCACCCTTTCCGAGAACCATTCTTCGTCACGCTCGCGGGCACTTTACGATCTTTTCGGATTGTCGTGCGAGATCGTTCGACCCGCCCTTTTGCCAGATTTTCGCTTCCCTGATCGGGTGCCCGATAAATAGGGGAGAAAGAGAGAAAAAAAAAGGCTAGGTAGATAGGTAGATAGGTAGATAAGAAAGTAAAGGTATCGACTTTTCTGAAATATAAACTACAATTCGAAAACGAACGTTCAATCGATGACGAATCGAGTTAACGATGTTCAATAGACGATTAAAAACGATCGAGATTATATCGATTATACTTATATAAAAAATCTTAAATACAATAAAACTATAAAAATATTTTTATCGAGATATTTATTTCAAAAATCAACGTATCAAATTCCTGTTATTTCATTAATCAAATATCTATTAATTCCTATCTTCGTATATCGTTTAAAAAACAAATGAAATATTAAATATTAGGACAACTGAGTTGATGGTGTTTTCAACGAATTCAATAATTTTCAATTATCGAAATTATCGATGAAAGAAAAAAAAGCGAAGGGAAAAGAAAAAAAGGAACAAAAGAGATAATAGAAGAGAAGAATAAACACAGTTGATCATTAAACGAGGTGGCACCTTTATAAAAATATTCTTTTTTTTCTCCTTTTGTCTCTTCCTCTCTTTTGTCATAGTAAACCGTTTAGTTGTACGGTCAAAGAGGACGAAGAGGAACGAGACGGAGTAGACAGAAGCGAGAACGAGGAAAAGAAGGATGGTCGCGAGGTACACAGTGGCAAGCAAGCAAGCAAGCAAGCAAGCAAGCAAGCAAGCTAGCTAGCAAGGAAGGAAGCAAGCAAGCAAGCAGTCAGGCAAGCAGGCAAGCAGTCAGGCAGGAAGGGCGGGAGGGAGGGTAAAAAATATCGTCTCGTTGCCGAGATGCCAGAAGCGGGACACGCATACCTCTTAATTGGAACGCTTTGCTCCTCGGTCTAAGCGATTTCGTTCGGATTTCGAAGGAAATGGGCGTTTAAGTGAACACCGTAGGACCATTTACAAGGCCGAACTGACTCAAACAAAATATCCTCGTCGCTAACCGTATTTCTCATATCCGACTTTTTCCATTACACGTGTAATATCGGTCATCCGATAATAAGAATGAAAGGTAGTGGAAAGATTTTTAAAAAAAAAAGAAAAATAGAAAAGGGTAACGAGGGAAGGAACAAAATAGAATAAATAAATAACAAAGTAAATCCAACAGAGATCCAACGAGAAAAAATATCAACAAATGGGAATGATGAGAGCGAGGAAAAAAAGGCGAGCACGAGAGGCAGAGACAAAAAAGAGAGCAAAAAAATGTAAGGGAAAAAAAAAAGTAAGAAAAAAGAAAAGAAAAGAACGAGTCGAGCACTCTTGCAATTCTTTCTTCGTTCGCAATTTAAATTCTCCCAGACACCCTTAACCGCGTAGCCTGTAAATCGAGCAAAAAGAAATAGAGGTGGTATACGAAGAGAGAAAGAGAGAGAAAGAAAGAGAGAGAGAGAGAGAGAGAGGAGACGAGGGAATGGCGAAAAAGGAGCAAATCGAGATGTCCGTCTCGCGCTTACCAAGCGACAGGAGAGCGTTCGTTTTTTGAAGTCTGTATTGCTTACAAATGTCCCGCTGTAAAAAGCAAGCAGTAGGGCTCCTAATGAGTCCGGTTGTTAAAAGTCTCTTCTATCTTTCCTTTTTCTACACCTCTCTCTTTCTCTCTCTCTCTCTCTCTCTCTCTCTGTTTCTCTCTTTCTCTTTTTCTCTCATTTCAAAAAAGGTTCCGGGTCTGAACTAAGTACAGTTATTTCATTACGAATATTTATCAATTTAAAAATATGTATTAAATAACGTATATTAAAAACGTTAATGTATATTAAAAGAAGTACTTATATAAGTTACTTATATAAATATTTGCTTATTTTTTATTTTTCGATTGGAAACGAACGTTCGTAAAATTTTCTTCGTCTCTCGAAATATTTGTTATATTTTCTCCCGTTAGGTCTACGTGATTAAAACAGCGAAAGAGAGAGAGAGAGAGAGAGAGAGAGAGAGAGAGAGAGAGAGAGAGAGAGAGAGAGTGAAAGAAAAAGAAAAAGAGATGAAGAAAGAGAGAGCAAGAGAAAGAGAGCTTGCGGTTCGAACGTAGTAGATATACATACAAATATGTATATACATACATATAAGAAAGCGTACGTTTGTGCGTTTACGCATGCACGCACTCATGAACTCACGCACACAGTCTCGACGAGGGCCCCGTGGCTCTTGATAATTAAGATGGAAATAACGAGGGGACTTGTCGAACTTGCCGAGTATAATCATTACGAGTGTGCGAGCGCGCGAAAGCTCGAAACACATGTCCCTCCCGAGGGCAACACTTCCTGTCGTTAAACGCTCGGCGAAACCGTTTGCTTCTGCTTCGCTACTTTCGCTTGCGCCTTTTTCGCTTCTCACATTTTATTCTTCTTTTTTTTTCCTTTTTTTTTCTTTTTCTTCTTCTTCTTCTTCTTCTACTTCTGCTTCTTCCTCTTATTTCTTGCATTAGCTTCTTGCATTTCATCTCTTTCACTCTTCTCTCTCTCTCTCTCTTTAATTATTTCCTTCTTATTTGACGATCATTTATTATAATATTCTCGTCACTTTTCATCGTACGATTTTATTATGTCATTTTTAGTTTCTCCCTTCTAATCGTATTTCAACGTGAATTATCTTCAATTATTCGAGTTATACCGTTAGAAATATTGCGATATTTAGATAAGATATATACAAAAAATCTCTGACCCTCTCTCTCTCTCTCTCTCTCTCTCTCTCTCTCTGTGTGTGTCTCTTTCTCTTTAGATACAAGAATGAAAAATGTCTACCTACGTAAAGGATTCACTAGGAATGAGAAAGGAACCCTCAAAGTAAGTACCTTCTCCTTTCTCGTACGAAACTAAGCGAGATGAAAGTTGGAATACCTACCAACGAAAAAAGAGGCACTAAAGAGTGTGCATGTATGTTCGAGAGAGAGAAAGAGAGAGAGAGAGAGAGAGAGAGAGAAAGAGAGAAAGAAAGAAAGAAAGAGAGAGAGAAGAAGTGAGAAGGGGAAAGGGCAAAAGAGGGTTAAGAGGAACGACCATTCATCTCCGAAACGTCCGTGCTAAACATAGTCCTTGAGAGAAAGAGAGAGAGAGAGAAACTAAACGGCGGCGCGTTTTACGAGACGCGGGTTATCGCGCTCGCGAGTGCACTCTCGCGGTCGAGTGCTTCTCCAGCCGATAACGCAGAACAAGAGACATTCTTTGAAGTTCTGACGGAATAATGACGAAAAACCATTTAGTAGTATATACCAAAAAGTCGTTCACCTCTCTTTTCCCCTTCTTGCTGGGTCCTCGTCCTGCCAGACCTACCCCTCGCTTCCTCACTTACCACCCACCACCCAAACGAATACTATTTTACTCGTCAGAACTAACAACGACATTTCGTTGCACGAGATGTTGCGGAACAAGAGTTTACCGACGACGACGACGACTTATGTCAGTAACATCGAGCGTGTCTCGTTTTAAACGTAAATAAGTAAGTAAGTGAGTGAATAAGTAAGTAAGTAAGTAAGTAAGTAAGTAAGTAAGTAAGAAAGGAAGGAAGGAAGGAAGGAAGGAAGGAAGCGTGAAACTAGTAATAAACGAATCACGGACAGTCAAGGGAGAACTCGTAACTCTCGCTTGGTAGCATAATCAAAGTCGTCTGAATATAGTTCGTTTCGAGAAGTAAGAGTTAACTAAGAAGATTCGTCGAAAGAAATATAATCGTGCTAAACGCTTTCTACACATTCCCTTTCTCTCTCTCTCTCTCTTTTTCTTCCTCTTTTTCTCTTTCTCTTTCTCTTTCTTTCTCTTTCATTCTCAGTCTCGTCTTTCGTCCTTTCCTCTTTTAACTCTTTTTCTTACGGTATATCTCTTTTTCTTTCAATCGAAGAGACACCCATATATTTTCTTTTTTTCTTTTTCACTTCCACAAGTTATCTTCTTTATTCTCTCCCTTTCTCTTTCTCTTTCTTTCACTCATCGTCGTGTACAAACATTCTATTTCTTTTTCTACTTTTCTTCCCTTTTTCTTTTTCCTTTTCAACACTGATACACAAGACATTTATTAGACGTTGAAGTATCGTACCTCCGAATTTTTTCCAACGTCCTGCCACCCATTTCCATACTCCAAATCCAGTTTTATCGGTATATAAAGATCGTCATCCTGTTCGCGCGATAATACGTCATTTGAGAAAGGAGTTAAAGCAATGCTGGGCTAAGGTAAGATAAAGGCATGCAACCAACTCCTAAGTTCTTTATCTCGTATACGACCGAATAAATATCGTCGCGGTGACGTTGATTTCGGTTTCTTGAGACAACCAAGAAGACATAGCGTGCACCTAAAAACGAAAGTCCAAACGCGCTTTTTTCGAAAACGCATTAAGGAGACCGTACCAGTGAACGAGCGAGAGCGCTAATTACGACATCTCGTGACAGGTGCAATTTGCGAGATGCCGACTCTCGAAGGGCGGTCCATGAAATTCGTGAAAACACGAGACGACGATGCAAACTGTCCGGGTGTATGTACGTGTGTGTAAAAGAGAGAAAGAAAGAAAGAAAGAGAGAGAGAGAGAGAGAGAGAGAGAGAGAGATTTACAGAATTTCGTGTTTACGCAAAACGCGACGCCTCGTTCGTCAGAATCCTCGTTAACGAGAACGTCTAATTACTTTTCTTCGATTAATACGCTACTGGTATCATTGCATTTTCTTGTTTATCTTTTCTTTTTTCTTCTTTTATTTTTTTCTTTAATCTCTCATGCCGCTTATCGCCACTTTCTTTTCTTACTTATATTTTTTCTTGATCTCTGTCTCTCTCTTTCTCTATCTCTCTTTCTGTCTCTCTCTTTCTCACACGCACACACACACACACACACACACACGTGTGTATATATATATATATTTACGATAAGTTTTAAGCCTGCGTATTTTATTATAACAGGTCCAGTGACATCGTTTCGATACCACTTTTTTTCTCGATTATCAAGGCGGCATTCTAAAAAGATATTCTTATGGAGATTTCGTTATTGGATCCGAATCGATTTTTATAAATTGTACAAAGTTACTTTTTTCCTTTCTTTCTTTTTTTTTCTCTCGCATATATATACATATATACACACATTTTCTCTCTCTCTCTCTCTCTCTCTCTCTCTCTCTCTCTCTCTCTCTCTCTCTCTCTCTCAGAGAAATTGCTTCGATGTGTCGTCAGACTCGAAACATTTTTTCCTTTCCTTTTTTCGAAAAACATTCTCTCAAACATACTTCCATACAACGTCGGCTTAAAGTCGGGCTGGGCAGGAGGAGGGGATTTGTAAAGTAAAATTTTTTTCCTTTCTCAAGTATCATTTCCAACGCTATGATCCTTGCTCGCAGCCGGTAGCAACGATCTAAACACACGATAAATCTCGTCGATCGCACGTTGGATCTTAAAAAGCATCGCATCGTCGGTCTGTAAAAGATAGAAAGAGAAAGAGAAAGAGAAAGAGAGGAAAAGCTTTTCCAAGCGGAAACGACGCTAAGTGCCGGCACATCGCGACGTTCGCGCCTTGAGTACTGTTTCAATGAGAAAGAAAGAAAGAAAGAAAGAAAGAAAGAAAGAAAGAAAGAAAGAAAGAGAGAGAAAGAGAGAGAAAGATCCTCTACTGGTCTCGAGAGATATTAATGATTTCCCAAAACCCTCGAGCCGTGTGAAAAGTCTTTTCTACTTTCAATGAGCCTAAGCGAGCCTTTACGACTCTCGTTACTCAGCTCTCGAGAATCACTTCTCGCTTTTGAAGAGGCCGCACGCTCGTGCGTTCGCCAGGAGCCAAGAAGAGATCACTTGGATGCCGAAGAAGAATCTCCTCTTTCTCTCTCTCTCTCTCTCTCTCTCTCTCTCTTTCTCTCCTGCTCTGATTTTCTTTCATTCTCGTACTTAACTTACTCGCTTACTCGCTCTTACCGACTTAGCTGTAAATCATCGAATGCCGTAACAAACGGCAGCACGAACTTTTCGTGCCTCGTCGTTTACGATGATTTAATGTGAAATTCTGCTGGCAATGAAAGAACGAACGAAGGAAGGAACGAACGCCAGCCTCCTACCTATAGAGAATCTATTAAGAGTCGACATTTTTTTCAATGTCGTTTCAGGCAGTTTTGTTTTTTTTATTTTTCATTATTCTTTTTTCTTGTTTTTTTCTTTTTTTAATTTATCGTTTATTCGTTTCGTTCATTTTATACTCGTTTTCCTTGCGATCGACATTCGATGATAAGGCAGAAGATATTTTTTTCTTCTATACTATATATGCGTAGAATATATATTTTATATATATATGTATATATATATATATAAATATATATATAATGTATATAAATGTATATATATATATATATATATATATATATATATACGAAAAAAGTCATATCGGATCAAGGAAAGTATCAATCAAATCAACGAAGTGTTAAACGATATTATACACAATTTATTTCAAATACATATGTATGACGGAATCAGGTATTTGTACAAATTGAAATGAAATATTATGAGCGAATAAGTGTTAAAATAAAAAACAAAATAATTATTCATATCTACGATCTGACATCGTCTAATTATTCCAAATCCTAATATTTACTACGATGATAAACGAGTAAAGAGAAATTAAATGTTCGGCAAGCGGCGAAACGATATGAAGAGAAGAAAAACAAGAGAAAAGAAAAAGAACAGAAAAGAAAGAAAGAAAGAAAGAAAGAAAGAAAGAAAGAAAGAAGGGAAGAGGTAAAAGAAAAAACAAAACGATAAAAGATCCATTCTAATTGAAAAATTATTTCGGCGAAATAATCACCTATTAGCATCTTCATGATTTCTTCCTCGAGTTCTTTTTTTCAGGCCGGAAACGGAGAACGAAAAACAAATGAACTATTAGGGAACTAACTTTAAGGATACGGTTAGAGGTCTGAGGTAAAAGAGGAAGTCGAAGAGGAAGAGGAGGAGGAGGAGGAGGAGGAGGAGGAAGAGGAGTGAGGAGGAGACTGGTTAAGAGCTAACAAGTATACATATACGTCATTGATAGCCGGTGCTTGGCGCCTTTCGTGCTTCTAACTAGCTACGCATGGTGAACACGTGTGGAGGTGTCGAGAAGACTATGCGAGAACCCAGCCAAGTGTTTCTCTCTCTTTCTCTCTCTTCCTCTCTCTCTCTCTCTCTCTTTCTCTCTCTTTCTCTCTTTCTCTCTTTCTCGGCATATTCCTTTTCAGTTTCTCGCTCTTACTCCGGTTTTCTGGCGCTCGCGACGCACCATTTCACGCGAGACGAAATCCGAGCGAAAATATTTGGGCGCCCGACGTAATTGGCCACGACTCCTTAAATCTTTTGTCCACGCGTCCTCCTTCTCCTCCTCCTCCTCCTTCTCCTTCTTCTTCTTCTCCTCCTCCTTCTCCTCCTCTTCTTCTTCTTTCTCCTCCTCTTTCTGTTTCTTCTTTTTCTTCTTCTTTTCCTCTTCCTCCTCCAATCTCCCTACCATCATCTTTTTCCACCTTCCTCACAATCGTTATCATTATTTTTACGTATTTCAACGCTTCATTTCATGTTAAGAAAAGAAAGATATTATATACATACACATGTGTGTATATATATATATATATATTTCTTTTACTTATACACATGTGTGTATATATATATTTCTTATACAATTCGTACGATTGGAGAGATTTACATGATGATCCGGTATAAAATCTTTTCCTTTGCTTTAACAAGGTAAAAGTAAAACAAAAACAAAAAGAAGAGAAATAATCCGAAAAGAAATTTATTTACGAAGAAAGAAAGTTGAAGAAAAGCTGAATAGAATAAGAGATAGGGATCGGTAAAAAGAAAAGGATCGAGGGATTAGAGAGAAAGAGCGAAAAAGAGAACGAGAGAGACAAAAAAGAGAAAAAAAGAGAGAAAGAGAAAGAGAAAGAGAGAGAGAGAGAGAGAGAGAGAGAGAGAGAGAGAGAGAGAGAGAGAAACAAAGTGAGATTGGCGATGGCGGAGCGAAGAGGGAAGGTATATTGAGTGGGGGAGAAATAGGGATAGATGAGACTCACAGGTTCGCCAATACACAAAGGGTACGCAGGAGATATGAATCTTCCATTCGTTCGCTCGTTCCAATTATTTTGTCCAATTAAAATATCGATTTTCTCCCCCATCTCGCGGTTGTGCTCGCGCGCACGCCTTTTCGCCGTGTCGTGCCGTACCCTATTCTACTCATCCCTTTCCCCCTCTCCCCACCACTACTTTTCATTCTCTCTGTCTCTCTCTCTCTCTCTCTCTCTCTCTGTCTCTCTCTGTCTCTCTCTGTCTCTCTTACCTTTCCTCTCATCCCTTCGTCGGCCCAGAACGCCACGCAGCAACAGCAACGAGGGTTTCGCTCCGTTTCCGCGATCTCCGCCTCTCTTCCATGTTTCACTCTCTCTCTTTCTCTCTTTCTCTCTCTCTCTCTCTTTCTCTTTTCATCCTTTTCTACAGCATCCACGCCATTCCAGTTTCGATATTCAATTATTGGCAACGCGAGCCTCGCAAAAAGCGGGAAACGAAGTCGCTTACGGTCGACGCACACGCGAAGAGATTCTCTCCGCGTGGGTGTTAAATTTCAAGCGCTTCGTATACGTGTTTCTATGTATGAGTGTTGAGAGAGAGAGAGAGAGAGAGAGAGAGAGAGAGAGAGAGAGAGAGAGAGAGAATTTCCTGGCAGAAATCTGAAACAAACGAGCAAACACTCCCGTCCGTTGTGGTCGTTGTTCGTGTAAAAGCGACCGACTCGTATATGCTATGAATGTAAAGTGCGTACAGGTGTGTATGTATGTTTTTGTGTGACTCTGTATCTGTGCGTGTGTTTCTGTACCTATATATACGTACAATAATCTAATACGACGGTTTTTCATAGTATTGGTGTACGAACTGTGACGCGCAATGCTTCGCCGGTAACATAACATAGGCCGATCAAATACGAAGATATTTACTTCTTGTATAAAGGATATTTCATTTGTTATAAATGGTACTGCATTGGAATAGTAAATAAATACTATTTACTTAGTTACTTACTTAAGTAGTACGAAACTAATCGCATTTAATAGAATTTATTCGTTAAAACTTCTCGAGGGATCGTTTAATTCAATCATAAGTTATTACATATGAATTAGGTATTTAGATATAGATGTAAAAAACAATTTGTATGTAGTATTATAGTTTTCTTTTTATTTATAGTACGCGATGTCGGTATATAAAATATATATATATACAGTGTATTAGTAGATTAATGTCAACGAAAATCTTTGATAAATCATTAATTATTGTATACAAAAATATTGATTTTTT
>NC_057690.1:1806914-1849414 GCF_014466175.1 Vespula pensylvanica | reverse complement strand
GCGAGAGACAGTGAGAAAGAAAGAGAGAAACAGTGACGAGAGGTGTCAGAGAGGTAGTACTCGGTTGTGTCCGCCGACAACAGCTCGGAAGTTCGCGCGATGAAATTTACGGCGAGAACCAATTCCCCCGCACAAATGGAAGAACGTCCACCGAGGTTTTATTCGTTTACGGCTTATCGGCATCCTCTCTGTCTCTTTCGTTGGCTGCACCAACCCAACAGTAACAGCAGCACCATTACCATCACCATCACCATCACCAACAGCTACAGTAGGAGCAACACCAACAGTAACATCAACACTAACAGCAATACCAACAGCAACACTAACAGCAGCAACAGCAACAGCAACCCTCTCTCTCTCTATCGAGACTCATTTGTTTTTGCTTATCGCCAAAGTTAGCCGGTTTGTGACGTGGGTGCCACCGTAAATATGACGGACGAAAGGCTGCTACTGTATGTAGCTGTTATAACAACTACAGTAGTAGGTATGTCTGCTCGAAACGAACGAGAAGAGAAGTTAGCCCGTGAGAAATCTCGATTTTTAGCGGTGAGGGTGGGGCTGGGGGGTGGGGGGAGGCTCCTTGCTTGCTTTTACCCTACGAGAGTGGAATGAGTGAATGAGTGGGTGAGTGAGTGAGTGAGAGAGATAGACGGAGATAGAGAAAACCACTCGACGTCGAGTCCCAATCGATATTTCTCCACCTGCCCTCCCCCTCCCACCATCTAGGCTCTGCTCTCCTCCTCCCCCCCTATCTCCCTCCCACCCTCTCTGTCCAAATATCCCTAGTAATGAATTTTCGCCTCTTTTTTCATCGTATTGTTTTTTCTTTTCTTTCCCTCCCTCTTGTTTTTTCTTTGCAATGTAAAAATTAAAAAAAAAGAAATAACAATAAAAATAAAAAAAAAAAAAAAGGAAACAACGTCCTCGGGAATACACTTTTTCGAGGAATCGGGAGGAATTTTTTTCTGTCTTGTTTCTTTTGCTTTTTTTTTTTGGTTCTTGTATTTTTTTTTTTTTTTTTTTTTTTTTTTTTTTTTTCTTAACGATCGCGTGATAAAACGAGTACTTAAGTAAGTAGGTAAATCTATCGATCGTATAATTTTCTTATCATTCTCGTTTAGCTTTTGATGGCCGTTAAAAGGGGTTCGACGTGTACATGTAGATATGTAATTTTCTGATCGTGGGACGGGATCTCTCGATTTATCGTGTCGATTAGGGTTTACGGTTGCCACGTTTAAGGGTCCTACTGAACGATCGTTAAGCTTTATTATTATGTCGATTCCATTTGGAGTGGGGATGGCCATACTACGTCAGTTAGGGGGAAGAAGTGAAAGGGGGAAGGAGGTAAAGTTCAATCGTACACGTAACTAAGTAAGTAACTAATTAAGTACACATAATTTCATTATGATCGTTACTAATAGGTATCTCTGTCTTATAATTATACTACCGTATTTACCTAATTTAATTATCATTTGGAACGAACGATACGTATCAAACATTACGAAAACGATTTCGTCGAATCTTTCTTGTTGGTTTTGCTTTCTTTTCTTTTTTTTTTGTTTTTTTGTTTTTTTCTAATACCTTCACCGATAATCACGAATAAACAAAGGATGTTGGAGAGGAGATTCAGAGGGACCCTACCGAAAAATTTTCCCTTCGACCTAGTCCTAATATGCATTTTCTTTTCTTTCGTTGTTTTTTTCCTTTCTTTCTTAATCGCCAAGCCTAATTGGTCAATTACGCTCATTACCGTCTCCGACGTAGGAAGGCGAGCCTGGCCGATTAAATCTCTCTCTTTCTCTCTCTCTTTCTCTTTCTCTCTTCAAACACATTCCTCTTTACGTCTCGCCCTCTAATCCCTTCCAACCATCATCCGCCCTCGCCGCCTGTTCCTCACCTTCCCACTAACCTCCCGTCGGACCCAGTGCAGTCGCATTTGCATGAGAGAATCGAGTATATGCTGGAAAAATGTTCATATAGCTAGTCTCGGTTTGCTAGCATAAACTCCGTCCACAAGTAGGCGGAGCCGTTTTAGTAAAGCCTCCGTTGATGGAACGAAGCCTCGCCCTGTTTCCACTCTCTATCTTTCTCTCTCGCTCTCTTAATCTCTTTCTCTCTCTCTCTCTCTCTCTCTCTTATTCACCCCTACCTCAAATACCCCTTCCATCACTCGTTCTGGCTCCCCGTTCGTACGAGTGAGTAACCCTCTCTGTCTCACTCTTTCTCGTTCGGTCGGTCGGTCTCTCGGTCGCTCTCTTGTTCTCCTTCCCTCTCCCTTCCACCAACGTCAATACCCCCACCTTCAGTCCAGTTGCCGCAGGGCGCAAAAGGAAAAAGTCCGTTTGGAGTTGGCAGAATGGTCAAAGTCAGTCTACACGGAGAGCTCGACTCGTTCGGAGGCTGTTCGTTAGGTCAGCTCATCAGTGATCATCATCGATCGTCGATCCTCAACTTAGCTGTCAAAACGAGTGACGACGTAATAGAACTGTATAGACGATATTATCATCCGTATCTATTTATCCATTTATATATCTATCCATCTAACTATTTGTCTATCTATTTATCTATCTATCTATCTATCTATATATATATATATATATATCTATTCATCTGTCTATCTCTTTCCTCTTTCTTTTCTCATTCTTCTTCTCTTCGTCCTATATAAACAGGTATTAGATCTAGTGTGATTCGTTAAGGTGATATAGATCGCGAAGACTGTTGTTCGATCCATTCGATCTTTAATCGTCGATAATCCAACGATTATTTCGTTAATTCGACGAACGTACGAGGAAAGACGAGGGAAGTTTATGAGGACTCTTAATAAGTTGTCGAAAGACCTGAAGGTCTGAAGTACGTTTAAAGAAAAGTGAGAATTACGATTACGGTTTAAGAATGACAGTACTAAGGATGACCTCGCCGGTGACGCCTCCATCGACCAGTCCAGGATCGGCCGACGAGGCACAAGCGCCGCAACCTAGTCCTAGACCTGCACATAGATTGAGTTTCTCCGTGGCTGCGTTATTGGCGGACACTAGGAAGTCATCGGAGTCTACAACTAGGCAAGACACTTCGACGATCTCGTTGGAATCATCGCCTATCTCTTCTTACTCGCCTGTACGACAAGATCACGTAACCACGGTACCCATAACTTCTAACACACCATCGAAATATCCTAGCGATCTTAGAACGAACAGGTATAATTTATCGGCGTCGCCCAATCTAGAAGCTAAGACGCCTCAATACACCTGCGATTCGCCAGGAATTACAACAGAAACTAGAACAACGCCCTCGAGATACACCGACGTCGAATTGGGTTTAGAATCACCAACGGACAGACATACGTCTTACGGGACGATCGACTATAGAATCAGAAACACCACCACCACCAACACCACTATTACCCTCAACAACAACAACAACAACAACAACAACGACGCGCCAATATCTACGGATAATCAAGTGTTAATCAAGTGTTCAGCCCCATCGCCAAAAACAACGAGCAATTCGCAGAAAGACTTTGGTTCTCAGTCACCAAGAAGTAGCTCTCAAGAGGAAGGAAGGTCAAGGTGTTCCGAGATCGAGGATATCGATGACGACGATGAAAATAGTCTGGTAGATGTCGAAGATCTTCAACAACACGCATCCAGTCCGACACCGGTTAGGCCAACTCCAGCTTACGTCGGTGGGTTCTCAACGTTAGGAACCATTCCTGGTATACCACCTGGTCTTCATCCTGCCGTTTGGGGCGCCGGACATCAGGCTGCTGCTGCTGCCGCTGCTGCGGCTGCTGCCACGGCTACATTTTTCCCTTCTCATTTTGGTCATCATGCACCATTAAACGGTAAGTTTATTAATCACTTTAGCATTTTCCTCGTTTAATGTTTACTAACCCATCCAATCTTCTTCTTCTTACATTTCTCAAATTCGATCGTTCGCAAGATCATTCGCAATTAGTCGAGGAGGATCCCTAAAACGCGTTTGGACCCACCATTTCCGAGTCCTCTTTGAACTTTGGCTCGGTTCCAATTGCACTCTTCTTCCTCCTACTCCTCCTCTCCTCCTCATCCTCTTCTTGTTTTTCTTCTTCTTCTTCGAATTTTTTTACGAATACGAAACGAGGCGCATCGTAAATTTGTAACTTCGTCCAGCCATTATTTGACGATCTCGCTGTCGTAAAGCTTTTCTGGGATTATAGGACTTATGGGTTTTTTTTCTCTTTTTTTTTTTTCTTTCTTTAATACAAGCGTGAGTAATCGTTTTTAAGGAATGAATGGAATCGATTACATACGCAATGTATTTGCAGATCGATGATCTAACTTTTAGGCGAACACATGATATTCAATGAAACAAATTCAATCAGCAGTTTGTAAAATACACATATAAGGCGTACACGCGAACGCTTAATTGATGATAGTTAAAAATGATAGTGTATACAAATTCATTTAATCGATCGAATCATTAATTGAAACAATAAATCAAAAACGGTGAAAGAACGTTGTGTTAATAATTGTCGAGAATGAACGCACGAATGCATGAACTTGAACGTTACGAATACGGCACGTCATCTTGCAAAAATGAAAGCCAAGAAAAAAGAAAAAAAAAGAAGAAAAAAGGAAAGAAAAGAGAAAAAAAAAGAAGAAATCGGACTATCAATTTGAAGCAAGAGTATCACATCGTTTGTATTAATTATTGAGGTCAGGGTTTATTGATCGAGCAAAATACTTGTCTGAGATCAAATGGAAGGGCAAGAGGGCGAGGTCAAGCGTTCAGTGATCGTGCATATATGCCTATCTGAGTTTCGAATTTGAGAATCGAAACAATGAGCTTCGATTAAAAGAGCAAGAAGGTGCTTCCGGTAAGAATCGAAAGGTCACCGTTGGAAAATCGATTGGTTGGTTCGCCTAATGGCTGCCCTCGCTTCTTACCTTACGATAGCCTACCGTCGCTTCGCGTCGAACACGATCGAGCGTAACGAACGGACTGCATTCTTTTAAAATCGTATTATGTATATGTATGTATATGTATATATACATTATTAACATGTATATATATATATATTTAGAATTGTATTATATATACAATATGTATATTCTGCTTTTTTCTGTCTTTTTTTTTTTTTTTTTTTTTTCTTTGAGGAACGTAATTAAAAGATAAGAATTTTGACGAATGAATGTGTTTTGATATGTGATGTGAATGAATATGTTATGTAAATCTTATGTGACTATATATTAGAGATAACATTATATAAGACATATTACACGGAGAGAGTGTCACGCGTTAAAATTAATTTCTTGCAACGTAAAACATGTTAATATACATATGTATTATCAAGTATGTTAATATTTGTTTTTTTTCTTTCTTTCTTTCTTTTTTTTATTTCTTTTATTCTTGTTCTTATTTTTTTTTTTTTTTTTTTTCATTTTTTCAAATCAAAATCACTCGATCTTCCGGTAAATAATAATAATTTGTATTAATTAGGGTTTCTCTATTCCTCCGTATCGATTTAATACAGGGAATGTAGTATTAATTATGTTATTAGGATAATTGTTATAAAATTTGTTCGCTCGCAGAGCTAACGAATACGATGAAGAAAAAAATATAGCTAGATAGACGGAGAGAGAGAGAGAGAGAGAGAGAGAGAGAGAGAGAGAGAGAGAAGGAGTAAAACGTAATATTGAAATATGGCGTCTGATATAGAGAATGCTTATGCTCTTAAGGAAACTTTTCACACCCTCTCTCTCTTTTTTTCTTCAAAACTTTCTACTGTTCTTTATTTCATGAATTCTGCAGAGAAGTGGCACTCGAGTGGTTAAACAACTATGAAACATTTTTTAAAAACAAATCTGGGAGAAAGGAAGATAGAAACGCGCGTCGATCCGCCATATTGAAAATAAGAAATTCTTGAAATTCTCAAAATTCCGAAATTCGCGCTGAATTCGTTTCGTTATCGATTTACACTCACAATTACACACACACACACACACGCACGCACATACAGAAAGAGATCGTGACGTACTGGTTCATCCAATGGAACGATCCATCTTGAAATCTTTTCTTCGATCGAATCGATCAAGGAATAATCACCATGGTGGATCGTCGTTCGTGTGGTCGATCGTTATGCAATCGAACAAAGAAAGAAAAGCAGAGAGACCTTCTTTCTCTCTCTCTTTCTCTCTCTCTCTCTCTCTCTCTCTGTCTCCCTCTTTGAATCGATTGTGTCTTGGATCATCTTTGCCTTCTCGTTACTGCCTATCTGAACGGCATCAGTTAATTATTTCGAATGGCCATACTCGATCGTTCGCTCGGATTAAAATCGGATCTTGTTCGTCGAATTTTTTTTTGGCCTCTGCTGGCTGCTGGAAAGAGTGGAACGAAGGAAGGAAAGAAAGAAAGAAAGAAAGAAAGAAAGAAAAAAAGACAAAAAGATTAAAAAGAAAATAAAGCATGGCAAAGAGTAAGGAAGAGAGATCCGCGAATTCTGAGACTAATTGGGACCCTTTGGGGTTTCCCCCAGTCCCTCCTTCCGATGGAGGAAAAGAGGAAGACTCAGGAGTATACAAACGCGCAGGAAGAGTAGGAGGAGAATACTACAGCAAGGAGGACGAAGAGGAGGAGGAGAAGGACGACGACGACGACGACGACGGATCGTAAGTCCTTCTGTTCCTATACGATGGAATCCTTGATTCTCTTATAGCAAGAGGGATACGAAAGAGGATCGAGAGTAAAGGATGTTCCTTTGCAAAGGAACCTACGGACGAAGAGGAAGAAGCCAAACGATAGAAAAAGGAAAAGGAGAAGGAAAAGGAGGAGGAGAAGAGTGTAGGGGTAAGGAGTTGGGTGATGGTGCTGGCGACGGAGCCTGTCGAATTTGAAATTCAGAAAGGACGACGATCCTGCCTCTTTTGTTTCGTATAGATTTCTCTCTCTCTCTCTCTCTCTCTCTCTCTCTCTCTCTGTTTCTCTCTGTTTCTCTCTCACATACTCGCTACTCTCACTCTCCTTCCTTTTACCGCAACATGGCATCAACTTAGAGCGTCGACGAGAGCCGTTCACCTCGCCTCTACAAATCTGTCAATTGTCTCGAGACAAATCTCGTGGAATATAACCGACATATATATATATATATATATATATATAGCTTGAGAAAGAGAACGATGTAGAAAAGGAAAAGAGAGAGAGAAGGAAGATGGAGAACCAGCAGTAGTCCTACATTCCTGTCGTCGGCGTGTCTTTCCTCGCTGTTCGAATCCTCCTCCATCTCTACTCCTTTTCCTACATCCCTCACCCTCATCCTCACCCTCTTCTCCCCCAAGACCCCACCTTTCATTCCCTTCCTCCTCTTCTTCCTCCTTCTCTTTCTATCAGTCTCGTGTCATACGATTCGAACAACAAGCGATCTCCTTTGGCGAATCGCGTACTACTCGCCTTTCTCTACCTTTTCCTTTCTTTTCTTTTCTTTTTATTTCTTTTATCGATTCTTCCATACGTGTGTCACGGATATCGTTTACAATGAAAAAAAGAAAGAATGAACGAGAATATAAAAAAGAGAGAGAGAGAGAGAGTGAGTGTATATGTACATGTACATATGCACGTGATACGACATTCTTATATTTCCATTCTACACACACACACACACACACATATATATATATATTTATGTACATGCACACATAGATGACTTATATTTTGGATACTTACATGTTCATACATACAAACATACATACATATATATATGTTGAGCCCTTATTCTTTCGATACTTATGTATACATACACACGTGTGTATATATATATATATTTCTTTTATTTCAATTGTTGTTATACATGGTTATAAATTTCGTTCAAGATGAGACTCAGGTAGACGCGGGCATACATATTTATGCCTTACTAAATAGCACGCTGACGGAACGATTAAGTAGCGCGCTCGTACGCGCGGACAGCAACGCGTTTGTCTCTTGCCGATTTTGCAACGTCCTTCTGCCGAGTAATTTATCGGGAATCGTGGCTGACGGAGCACCACGCGTTTACTTTCTTATACTTGGCGTATCTTACAAGTAAGTAAATACTTACTTATTTACCTTCGCCATTCGATCGAGATCCAATGGTAAAAAAATGATTTTCTTTCAATTCTTTTATTTACTTGTTCATTCGTAAGTATCAATTCCACATAATGGAAACAACAAAGTTTAAATATATACATACTTAAATACTTTGCATACACGTGTAATCACGTACGCTCATATACCACGTAAAACGAACGTAGTTTATCCGTATAATACAATTTAATGCAGCGATTTAAGCAAAGAAAACAAAAAGGAAAAGAAAAAATAAAAACACAAAAATTTGTATACCTTTGTTTTTATTCGTCAATCAAACGATATAATAATAATACGCGCGTACGATCCTTTCTCACGATTGATGACCGAGAAATATGTAGTTCGGCGTTTTTATCAAGATTGAATAAGAAAAGAAAGAAAAAGAAAAGAAATATATATATGTATATAAAAAAAGAGAAAGAAGAAGACAACAGGGGGCAAAGAAAAAAAAGGAAACGAAAGAAGGACGAGTATATCGGAGGGTAGAACGGTGAGTGGAAGTGTGGGGGAGGAGACAGCGTTGTTATTGTTGCAACTAATAATTCCGTGTAGATTGGAAAAACAGTTTTTGTCCGTTCATCCGGTGAAAGAAAAGAAAAGATAGCGTGTAAGGGAGCTAAGGGTGCTTGAAAGAAGAATACAAAGGAAAAAATAAAAAGAAGTAAATAAGTAAGAAGAAGAAGAAGAAGAAGAGAAAGAAGAAAAACTTTAGGCCTTATAAACAGAAACAATACGGTCCGTGGCATCAACCGGGGGCCGGAATTTTGCGGTCGACCGACAAAAACGTAATGAGGCCAGTTTGCGGCGCGGTTCCGACGGAAAAATTATGAATCGACTTATCCGAAGAAACACGTAGAGAGGAAGAAACACTTTGGCCTGGTGCTTGTATTTTAAAAGAAAAATAATAGTATACGGGCGCGTTTCCCTTCTTTTAAAACCCTTCTCTTCCGAAAGCAAAAACAGGAGATTGCGGTCGGAGGCCCTCTTTCCAGCTCTCGTCTCTCACCTACGGCGTGCCCAGGAACACACCTCCGAACTCGTTCCAAGAGACGTTTCTAAGATCGAACAACCTGTTGTCCTATGTTCCCCTATCCTAATGTTCTTGTCCTATGTTTCCCTTGATCGAGCTAACTGTCCCTTATTGCTTTCTAATCTTTTTAAATTGTACCAACACGTGTTGATATCGAATAGATTTCTATCGTCACTTTTTCTCTTTCTTTTTCTTCCTCTTTTTCCTTTCTGTTTTTTTCTTCTTTTTTTTTTTTATTTTATTTTAAGGGGGTCGAAGAAGGACAGGGCGCGATTTTTTCGCCCACTTTTCGATTTTTGCGAATGCTCAATTGGAAGGAAAATATTTCTTTTTTTATTCGGGTATCTGTATGCGCACGTAAGGTCGTTTCGAAAGATCGACCTTACTTTTTTCTTTCCTTTTGCTTTCACATCGGTCAAAAAAATAAATTATTTTGATTATTTATTTTATTGCTTTATTGCTCTGCTTTTAGTTTTTCTTTTCTTTTTTATACACACACACACACACACACACACACACACACACACACACACACACACACACATATCGTAAAGGTGATTACAACATCTTGCGGTATCTACTATCTTCGTAGATTAAGTCGTCGAAACGATAGGTCGTTTTGTATTCTATGGAAATTAATTACGGAAATTTAAAATTATGTTCAAAATGGCACGATAATGAAATATTAATTTTGGACTGAACAAGTATCTCTTAATGAGCGGCAATTTCAATTTATTATAATTTCTTATCTTTATGTACTTTTTTTTCTTTATATATATATATATAAACTAGATACCGCATATACAAAAGATCTCTGACCAGAACATATTGTTCTCATTCATTCTTTTTTTTTCGTTTCTTTTCTTCTTCTAGAAAATGGAGAACCCGCCAAGATCAAATGCAACCTCAGGAAACACAAGCCCAACCGGAAGCCGAGGACACCGTTCACGACGCAACAGTTGCTAGCTCTAGAGAAGAAGTTTCGTGAGAGGCAGTATCTCAGTGTTGCCGAACGAGCCGAGTTCTCGTCGTCTCTCCATCTAACAGAAACTCAGGTTAGTAGTAAGTAAATGAGTAAGTAAGTAAGTAAGTCCCTTTCCCAGAACTTCGAGTTTCTAGTCTCGAAGTTAATTATCTTGGCATTTCGTCAAGCGAGACACGTTTCTGTCTTTCTATTAATACATTCTCTTCTTCTACGTTAGCATAGTAGTTTCGAATAATTTTCTGTAACATTTGTCGGTCGATTTAAATAGTTGACAGCTGCGAATAGAGAGACTCGACGAATAGATAGATAGATAGATAGATGGATGGATGGATGGATGGATGGATGGATGGAAAGATAGACTGGTTAAAAACAAAAAAAGAAAAAGAATAAAAAAAGAGAAAAAAAGAAAGAAACAATATAATAGAAAAAAAAAAAAGAAATAATTTGTTCCTGACAGAAATAAAAAATAAAAAGAGAAAAAAGAGAAAGGAGGTAGAGACGCGGACAGAAGAAAAAAATGATTTATATTCGTTTCAATATTTCTTTCAACAATTCAATAATTACTTTTTTTCTTTCATACCGTCGTTCGACTTAAAAATTCAACAAGATTCTTTAGTTCATTTAATTTTTTCACAAACTCTTACTTCCTCCGTTGTATATACATTCGTTACTAATATTAGACGTGCGATAATTAACGTACGTAAAATGTATATGTCGACTATGTCAATGCGACGACATGACGAAAGCAAAGAAAGGAAATGAAAGAAAGAGAGGAAGTACGTACATAGACACGTAGAGAAAGAGAAGAAGAGTAAGGTGAGAGGGAGGAAGAGGGAGAGAGAAGGGAGAAGGAAACATTAGACGGTAAATGTTATTAATATCGCTACAAATTGGCTGAAGCACGTTTTTCGCGATGACCGTAACAATTATCTCTTGGCCGAAGCTTAAGAATTTTCATTCCCTCTCCCTCTCTCTCTCTCTCTCTCTCTCTCTCTCTCTCTCTCTCTCTTTCTCTATCTTTCTCTATCTTTTTCTTTCTCCCTTCTCCCTCTCCTCCGTTTAACATATCTTACAAACACATTTTTTCCTATTGAGAAAGTTCGTCTTCATTTATTATACCAATCGTTTCCATAATTATAGACGCGATAATTAGCGATGCCCTGAAACCGATTGGACAAAGCACTTTTGGATTATTATTTTTAAATGTTCTCTCTCCTTCTTCCTCCCTCCTTGGCCCCTCTCCTTCGTACAATCCACCTCCGGTAGTAGCTTCAATTTAATACGTACGAGTACGAGGACGTTTTCGTATCCACTTAACGAACGGACGTGATAATTATCTCGAGAGATTATCTACCGAGATAATTAGATCGCGGTGAGAGCTCATGCTCGATCTTCTCGATCTCCTTTCTCTCTCTCTCTCTCTCTCTCTCTCTCTCTCTGCCTCTCTCCGTATTCCCTTTCGGAAATTTAACGATCGAGATCGTCGACCCGATCGTTTTACGTGCCGCCTAATTCGAGGAATAAATTTCACTTAATCTTTCTGTAATCACTGTTATACAAAGTTTGTTTAATTATATTCTAGAAAAATTGCGCAATAATTGATTATCGTACAGATGATAATTAATTCTGATGCACGTGTGTATGTGAAATAGAAATAGGAAAAGAAAAGTGACGAAAATTTTACAAATCTTTCAACGATTACCCGATCAAAAAAATATCATCAAGTACTTATAGAATTTTTCTTTTTGTCTTTCTTTATAGTCGTTAGAACGAAGCGCTACTTTTAGTAATTTTTTGTTTCTCGGGGGGTTTTCTTCTTCTCGTTTCAGGTGAAAATCTGGTTTCAAAATCGACGTGCAAAAGCGAAACGTTTGCAAGAGGCAGAAATCGAGAAGTTGCGAATGTCCGCCGTAAGGCAACACCATACGGCACTTTACGGATCGCATCCGGGACTCCTAACGCCTGCCGGACTCTATCCCATGGGAATGCTATCTCATCCTGGATTAACACCTCACCATACGATATCTCAACATCCTTCGAGAGAATGAAGGCAACGTCTTAGAAATCTAGGATTCTAAACTTGTCGTTCTTATCTTACGAGTAACGACGTTAAACGAATATTCTTCAATTCGAATTATCTCGAAGAGAAGAAGAAGCTGCGAAAGATGAGCAATCGATTTCGATTCTTTTGTTGGAATCGAAAAGATAAGATGGGGTGAAAAAAAAGGAAAGAAAAAGAGAAAGGAAAGATTTTTTTCAAAGTCCGATTCAATGATCGAGCAGATCGATTCTTTTTTTCATTCTTCTTTCTTTTTTTCCATTTTCTTTTTCTTCTTTTTCTTTGTTCTCTCCATTATTAAGAACGACAAGAAAGATGAAACGATCGTTAATCAGGAATTATAACGAAGAATAACGAAGAATCTCGACTTCGATTCTGCACTTGTGCCAAGTTGTTCCTTTCGTTAAATAACGATGGGTACAGCAACGATAAATAAATGTTGTAAATAAACTTGTAAATATTATCATCGTCCGCGACGAAAAATGATGACACGAAGAACTTCCTGTAAATAAAATGTTCGTGCGTGCGAAAAAGAAAATTAACTCGAGTCTTGTGCGATTCGTCGATAAGATATTATCATAGATCCGATGATCCTCGTGATTCGTGACTGATCGCGATTGTGCGCGATTTTTTTCTTTTCACTTTTTTTCTTTTTCTTTTTCCAATTTTGTACAAATGTATAAGAATTATCGCGAGGACGCGAACGGAATGGGAATGGAGAAAGATTAGAAAAGAATTCTATTTAATAAAAATCCTAATATCTAAGAATAATCTTTTTTTTAATATATACTTATATACATATACACTTAATACGTGTATATTAATCCCAGATACAATATCCGCAAATACAAAAAATCCTAAAAAGAGAATAATCATTAAACGAATCCCAAGCATTCGGACACCTTAACGAACACTGATATACACAAATTCCAATCCCTCTCCCACTTGCCTCCGTCAGACTCTCTCGTAATAAGAATTCCCGATCTGTACAAACCGACAACAAGAATCCAAACGTTCAAGAAGAATCCGAAGGATGTGAATCCAATCTTCATCGATAATTAAAATCTAAGTGTTTCTCTCGACAAGTGTTTCGAAGGATCTGAAAAAAGAAAAGAAAGAGAGATACGTAGAAAAACAAAAAAAAACTCAACGACTACGAGGACGAGAGGAAAGTATGTGACGCGAATCCATCGACGTTTTACAAAAAAATAAAAAAATAAAAAAACAAGAACCAACAAGAAAAACGAAAAAAAGAATATTAAAGAAGAAAGAAAAGGAAGAAAAATAAAAAATTCCATCGAAGAAAAAAAGAGATCAGGAGGAGATATGGGGGATCATTCGTTGAACGTCAACGTCGCGGAAAGTCTTGGAACTTCTTGGATGGAGATTTACCCTCCCTCCCCATAAATATATATATATATATATATATATATATATATCTCCTTCGCGTTTCTCTTTCTCTCTCTCTCTCTCTCTCTTTCTTCCTTTGGAATATATCCTCCGAAGGCGATTAGACCTTCCCGATTACGCGGTATACGAGAATGGCGTCTCTGTGCGTATATGTCGCGGGGATAAATTAGCCGTGGCAATTAGTTTCGGAATCGACCGCCCCGGGCGGTTGGCGCCACCATCTTGATTGTGCAGTGGAGTGGAGTGCAGTGCAGTTCAGAAGTGAAGGAAGAGAGGTAAGAGGAACAGAGTGAGAGAGAAGAAGAGAGAGAGAGAGAGTGGTAAGAGAAAGAGACAGAAACAGAGACAGAAGCAGAGAGAGAGAGAGAGAGAGAGAGAGAGAGAGAGAGAGAGAGAGAGAGAGAAGAAGATAGGCCTTAAAGACAGTAGCAAGCACTGTTTGCCGAAAGGCAAGCGAGGCCGTCCGCGCGCGGGCTAATTAGCGATGCCCACCGAGATATCGTCGACGTACGCTAATAATACCGGACATAAATATTCCGAATTTTTTCGTCTACCACGTTCCCCATCTCTTTATTTCTTCCTTTTCCATTTGTTTCTTCCTTTATTTTCTTCCGTCTGTTCACCGGTTCATCCCTTTTGCTACTACCATCACCTTTGCCATCGACTACTGGTCCACCTCATATTCTCCTCTATAGTCTTCTCTTTTCTTCATTTTTTCTTTATTTATTTATTTAATCTGAATTTTCTTAGTTTTTTCCTTTTTCTCCTTTACCTCTCCTTCTCTTCCTACCTTAACTCAATCATCCGTCTACGTGTTTGAATTTAATCGTGTAATTAGTCCGTGCTCGCTATTACTATTTTTTTTCTTCCTTCACTCACCCATCTCCCATATTCTCTCTCTCTTCCTCTGTTTTCTTTTTTTTTTTTGAATGAAAAGAGAGAGAGAGAGAGAGAGAGAGAGAGAGAGAGAGAGAAGGATCAGGTTGATGATATCTTCGAGCGATACCAAAGTCAGCTACCGGGCTTGTTAGAACGTCCGAGAGAGAACTACCTACCTACCTACCTACCTACCTACCTATCTACCTACCATACTACTGCACACGTGGCAAAGAGGCTACCGTGTAAAGGAAAGCTACAATCTACCTACGTACGATGGTGTTTATAACTACGTGGAATCCTCGCTTTGGAGATTTTTAACGTACGCTTGCCGTCGCTGTGTCATTTCCGTCACCATCGTTACAAGAAAAAATCTAGAGGATTTCGAACGATTCGACAGATCTTGCATTTTTAATTTAATAAATACGAAGCAATCTATATACGTCGAGTTTTGATGAGAAAAGAAAAAGATAATGAAAAAATAAAAGAAAAAACAAAAATTAATGTACAAAATGTAACAGAAAAAAAAGGCAGGGAAAGGAACGAAAATAAAAAAAAAAAATCAAATAAAAAAAGAACGAAATCACCCCTCTTTTTCCTATTTCCCTTTCTCTTTTTCTCTTCCTACCACCCATCCCATCCTACCTTCCCTCAAGAGTTATAAACTTTCATGAATTCGAATACGATAGATGACGTACTTTATCATCGATTACCTAACTCCCCTTAAACAGTATGTCTGACTTTTACCTTTCGCTGATTTGCTAGAAACGTCTTGGAGTCGATCATCATCATGGCAAGGGCACGTTACTTCCAACAGGCTTGTTAGTCCTAACGACGGGACCTAAGCGAGTTAGTGTCCTTATCTTTTAACAACCCTTCTTCGTCTCGAGTTTCGACTCGTCTCATAGAAATGCGTTACGATGGTTAAAGAGATCATTAAAAGGGACGATAACCGGATGGATGGATCACCGAGACGGTGCATAATTTTCATACGTCGTAGAATTTTTCTTTTTTTTTTTTATATTCGTTTTCCTATCTTCTCCCTTTGTTTTGTGTTCGTTTGTTGTCTCTCTCCTTTTTTTTTTCTTTTCTTTTTTCCTTTACTTTAACACTCTTCCTCTTTTACTTTCGTTTTCGAACGCCGATCGATCAACCAGGAAAGGACAACATGATTGCCCTATCTCTCGTAAGTTTTACCACTTTCCGTAATCCTTACTGCATCTCGTTTCATTGTAGATAAGAAAAAAGGGAAGGAGAAAGATGGAAGAATGGAAAGAAGAAAAGAGAGTACGAGGAATCGAGTAGTCGATTCGATAAGCCGATAAGTCGGCATCTTTAATGATTTAATTAGCGTGCCTTTCGTCGATAGCTCGATCGATCGCTCAAAAGAAAGAAAAAATTCAAAGAGAGAGAGAGAGAGAGAGAGAGAGAGAGAGAGAGAGAGAGAGAGAGAGAGAGAGAGAGAGAAAATAAAAAGAGAGGAAGTGGCCATCTCTCTCTTTCTCTCTTTCTTTATCTCTCTCTCTTTCGATCCAATTATCGGAAATTGTCGTCGTAATAAAAATTATCGTCAACTCGCGAATTATTAAAGCGTTCCGGACTTTTCAAGAGTCGACGCCACTTAATGAACGATTAACGTCCGGGCTTATGCAACTGAAATTAATTATCTGTCGATAAAGTCCTCTCTTTCTCTCTCTCTCTCTCTCTCTCTCTCTCTCTTTCTCCTTTCTCTATCTTTAAAAAAAAAGAAGAAGAAGAAGAAGAAGGAAAAGGAGAAGGAGAAAGAGTTCAACGAAAAAAAAATGTTCTCCTCGTCGAATATCGAGATGGTATTTGTGGTGGTAACGATGACGTTGTTGCTGTGTTGCTGCCGTTGCTAGTGTGGTGGTGATGCTGATGCTGATGCTGATGGTAGTGGCGGTCGTCATGGTGGGGGTGGGGGTGGGGGGATGCTAAAAGTAAAGAGGAGTGGGAACGTATTAATGATCACGATAAACCGCGTGGCAGAAAACACGCGGGGATACAGATTGCGGATTATTTTAGGGGCGGCGGTGTTAAATAGCCAGTCGGTTTTGCATACTTGAAAACGTGAATATAAACTGTTAGTACGTATAATAATTTTCTTTAAGATCGCTATTTTCTTGCCTTTAGATTTTTTTTCGTGCCATTTTGTAACAATTAAAAAATTCTCTCGTTCGACTATTCGGAATTTACCGATTCAAATCGAAAATTTGTTTTCTTTTTTCCTCGTAATTTTTATATTTTATATTATATTTCTCTCTCTCTCTCTCTCTCTCTCTCTCTCTGTCTTTCTCTTTCTCTCTATCGTTCGGTCGCTCTTTCTATCTTTATTTCTTCGTATTTCTATCTCTTTCTATTTCTTGTCTTTCTACGCGTAGGTATATTCATTTATTCGTTCACGAGGGCTCTTAATATTCAGTCGACGGAACGATTTGTTTCTCGGTCGGTCGACGAGGATAATCCTCGAAAAATTCTTAATCGAATTTTTCTACATCCGTTTAACTTTCGTGAGAAATTCCTTTAAGTAGATACGGTACTTTACATATGTGCGATACATAAGTAAGTGCGTACGTACGTACGTATGTAACATTTTTACTATCTTAACGAGGGAATAACGTTTCGTAACTGCAATGAATTTCATGGAAAATAGCAACGTATATTTATCTTATTTGAAAAGATTAGTTTTATTAATTAGTAATTGAAAGTAACTGATAGAAGAGTTTTCGTCGATTATCAGTTATCATTTTAATGGATGACTATCGTTTACACGATTAGGATAATTTTTTTGGGCCTTTTTTTCTTTCTCTTTTTTTTCCTGCGTCACGATTATTTTTCAAAATAATCTATCCCTCCCTCTCGTTATCGGCATCTTATATTTTTTTTCCTTTGTGTGCTTTTTTTTTGTTTTCTTTTTTTATTTTTTATTTTTTTGTTTGGATTTTTTCATACGTAAGACTTCTATAATCGTTGGTGATAATGAATGACGTGTTAAATATTATTCATCCTTGATATTAACAAGTGCGATGCACGTGCTTCGGATATAATCGGTTTTTATTTAAAGATTCATATATATATCCAAAAAAAATTGTGATCCATCGAGAGAATTTTGTTAGATTTCTTTTTCTTTTTCCGAATTGTAAAATGACATGAGCAAATGCAAGTGTCACATATTTTTGATTACATATGTATGTATGTATCTACGATCTATGCTTGTGATTATTTCGATTCGACGGTAAGTAACGTCGAAATTTTCAATATAAAAAATATATCTGTTATTTGTCTAGATATAAATTACTAATCGTTTTCGATTAAAACGTTCCGTATCAAATATATTTAAATAGAAACAAATTCTATAAATATTGTTATTCATTTAGATACGTATAAGATATCAAACATGCTGAAATAAAGAAACAGTACTAAAAATAGTATTATCCACTTAGATATACATATACATATATAAGATATAAAACACATTCAATAAAAAAAAAAAAAGAAAGAAGAAAACGAAAATACCAGCGTTATTTATTTGAACACTAATAATTGATAAACCACTAAAAAATTCCAACAATACTTATTGACCAATTCATTACATATACAATATTTCCTAAAATGCGTATTGTATTAAGATATCGCAAAAATAGATAACTAGGAGCGTGTGTGTCTGCATTATAAATACAATTTAATACGTCAGAATATTTTGAAAAATTCGTGAAAAAAGATATCTGCAAGGAAAAAGAAGAACGAAAGAGAAGCAGAGGGAGAGGGAGAGAGAGAGAGAGAGAGAAAGAGACAGAAAGAGAGAGAATCAAAAAAAAAAAAGAAAAAAGAGAATAAAAAGAAACAAACAAAGCGTGACAAAGACAAAGACAAAGACAAAAACAAAGACGGAGACAAAGATAGAGACGGAAAAAGAGACAAAGATAGAGATAGAGATGGAGAAGAGTAAAAGTTGAAGCGAGAAGTGGCAAAATGCTACGGTCGTTAACAGAGAATTTCCGTGATCGTTCCTTTTAGTGAAAGTTATTCTAACGAAATAAACAACGCCGGGACCGACTCGACTATCGGTGCCGGCTCGGCGCCATAATCGTTGAATTTAATTACGGTTTAATGCGACGAAGGAACATTCTACGTTTGAGAAAGTTTCGCCCGTTAATATCGACGTAGACTCTGTGTGTTGTCTCTCGGCATCTAGACGGTGTCCCGCTTACGTACTTACTTACTTACTTACTTACTTACACGTTTCTCTATGAAACAGTTCGTGTTAGCACGCGCACGCTCACAAACGCCCACGCTCGTACTCTTAATTCTAAACCGAGAAAAGTAAAATTATCACAAGAGTGGATCTACGAAATTTTTATCAGCGCGAAGTGAAAAAAATCTTGCAGTTCTCACCCTTGCTTCAATTCCTCCCTCTTCATCCCTTCATCGTTCATTAAAAATAAAAGAAGAGAGAGAGAGAGAGAGAGAGAGAGACAGAGAGAGAAGGATGAAAAAAACAATGAAAAGTGTTAGAAGGAAAACGTTAAATGTCGATATAAGTAATTTCTATAGTAACTCGAGTTTTCCTTTTTTTCTTTTCTTTTTTTTTTTTTTCTTTCTTTACGACAATCCATCAATTAATCGACGCATTTCTTTTTCTTTATTTTTTCTTCTTCTTCTTTTTTTTTTTCTTTTTTTGATTTTTCTCTTAAATAATGAGTCGTTTTAATGATTTGACTATTAGTAAAGGTGTACTTAAAGGCAAGTATGCGAATACTTCATTTTGTACGTGTCTCTTTATAAATTCTCTTCGCATAGGTATTAATTACGTATGGGACAGTGCCATTTATCAGTGGAAGACAATTTAATCGTTAAGACCGAGTTAACGTTAAATCCAACATGGCATCGTATCGATCTTAATGTTAATTAATATTCCACGCGGTTGGTACCGGAGAAAGATCGCGGGAGCATTCGACGAGGCACAACTTACCGGTGAAACTTGGCAAGCGGTTATGTTGGTTAATCCTAAACCGGTTGTAAACGCGCCTTGGTCATCGCGATATCGTTGACTTACTAATTGGAAGGATAACAGACAAATACGTATCCTCGTATGTGGCTCTGCCTCCGAATTTTCATATTTTTCGAGCGTATTTATAATGGCATTCAAAAAAAAAAAAAAAAGAAAGAAAAAAAAAAGAAGTTACCGCTTCCAGGTTTTTTCTTTCATATCTTTTATTTATTTATTTGTTATTTTTTTTTTTTTTTTCATACGAAAGATTAATTAAACTCAATCCGACTATTTTTCAATATCTTCATTAATTTATTGTTCGTGACAAAATTAATTAAAATTATCTTTCATACTCATATTATCGATATGTATTCAATCGATCAATGTTAAATAAAAATCGATCCTTTCGGTAATACTTTTATATCGTGTATTGATTAATAAGAAAATAGAAAAAAAATGATTCATACCCTCGACAAAAAAATCAGACGAAACGATCGAGGGAATACTCATATATACACACGCACACACACACACACACACATACACACACATATATGTATCAGAATATTTGAGCATAGGAGGTGGTCCATCTTGATCGCCCTTGTATTATAAGAGGGAAAAACTTACGTGTTTGTTGCGACGCGTGTTTCCGCCCTATAATTTCGCACAATTTATTCGAACGAAACGGTAGTGTTAGAGTCGACTGGAATTGTTGTTCGTATGACGCTAATGTAAGTGAACCCAAAGTGGTAGCTCGTGTAATACCCATCAGTGGGTGGTCGTCACCGCGTGATACGAAAAGCAAAGATGCAGAGAAGCTTCCTCGTAAACATTATACCGATTATTGTTCATTGCTCTATATATATATGTGTGTGTGTGTGTTTAAATGTGACACATTATAAATCACTAAAACCTAACAGAGAAAATTACTTTCACAGAAAAGTTATTTCGAAAATAATGAGAACGTGATTTTAACTGTTTATAAATACCACCCTCTTCTCTCTCCCAAATAAAAATAAAATAATTAACAAATATAATTTTACAATATAATTTTAACAAATATAATTTTTGAAAAATAATTTTCAGCCTGTTTCAACGATAACGAGTCAGACATAATGTTCGACTATGTATTTAAACATTAGAACGATATACTGATTAACGAACATAAAAATTTCGTTCGTTGGATATATTGATTTTTTTTCTTTCCTCTCTTTTTTATTTTCTTTTTCCTTTTTTTTTCTTTACAGAACAAATCATTATCGATTTATCAAATTCGTGACGGTGGGATAGAGAAGAAAGGGGGAGAGGAGAGAGGAAAACGAGTCGCGTTGTTAGAAATCAAGGTACGATTGCGCCGCACGTGACCGAATAAGATCACATTGAAAAGAATATAAAGGAAATAATAATAATAATACAGAAAAAGAGAGAGAGAAAGAGAGAGAGAGAGAGAGAGAGAGAGAGAGAGTAAGAGATACAGAGAAAGTTACCATCAAGAGTGTGAATGCGATGAACAAACTGTTGGACGATGATACCGACCGACAGGGAGGAAATAAAAGAAACGTGAGTTTATCACGTCGTTGTGGAGTTGTATGAATTGAAGGGAGAGAAAAAAGAAAAAAAAAGAAGAAAAATATTATTATCAAAGAGAGAACACACGTTCAGGTTGACTCGAATCGAGAAACGAATTTTTCTATCTCGTGGAACGAAAAAAGGTTTGCTAGCTATGAAGATATTAACTACGGGATCTCACCCCTGTTCCATTTCTCTCTCTCTCTTTCTCTTTCTCTTTCTCTCTCTCTCTCTCTTTCTCTTTCTCTCTCTTTCTTTTTCTTTGTAGAAGTTGGTGAGAAAAAAGTAAAGAAGAAGAAAACGACGGCACAAGGTGGAGAACGAACTTTCGACGAATCCGTTATGGTTACTCGCTCGACCGAAACGTTTTCTCTCTTTCTCTCTCTCTCTCTCTCTCTCTCTCTCTCTCTCTCTCTTTCTCTAACATATCTTTACGCCCGATCTTGAATTTAATCGTCTCGAGGGTGTAGATTTTTTCTTAAATTTTTTTCTGTTCTTTTTTTTCCTATTTTTCTTTTTCTTTTTTTTTTTTTTGTCGTGAATAGATACCTTCTCTTCTCGTTTTATATCGAAGGATACTTAATATCATCAATTTCCAAAAAGTACTTTAATCATGTTTAACGTGAAAACGGTTATAAAAGAAAGAAAATAATGTCATCATTTTTTAATGAAATTACGATGTTCGTGGTGTTTAAATACCAGAAAGAAAAAAAAAAAAGAAAGAGAAGGGACCTAAGTAAATACCTATAATATCGGTTCGTATGATTTGTGATCAAATTGGAATCGAATAACATGGAGGAAACGAATAACGATAATCACCCTTTTGTCTCGATGCGTTCGACAAAATGGAAAAAGAAAAAAAAGAAAAAGTCTACATTTTTACTAAATACGATTTTCACGATTTAAACGAAAAAAGAAAGGAAAGGAGTAAAGGGACGTGTAACGATTGTTTTAATTTGGATTTGCGATAAAATTCGATCGAAGAGCATGGAGAAAACAAATAATGATAACCAGCTCCATTTTCTCTCATGTATTTTAACAACTATGGTGGAAGTGGTAATGGTGGTGGTGTTGGTGGTGGAGGTGGTGGTGGTGGAAGTGGTGGTGGTGGAAGTGGTGGTGGTGACGGTAGTGGTGGTGGTGGTCGAAGGTAGCCGTTCGCATTGCCCGTGTTTATATCTGATTGTCCCCCGGGGCCCTGGTGTAATTAAACTCAAACCAAAATTGCCGGGTCAAACGGGGAAAGTTCTGGCCAGGAAAGGGCGCGTTTCGTTGGCCGTTAAAGGGAAACTCGACGATAATCGTTATACCTGGGGTCCTGTGCACTCTCTGGCTCGTTTGCGTCCTATCGCATGGCAAACGAGACGTCGCCATCTTCTTACTCGTTTCCAAAATTTTTCATCGTTATTGATCGTCAATTGATAAAGAGAAACAAATTGAAAATCTCGTCAGACTCGATTTAATGAGATTTATATATTTCAAAAGTTGAACTAAATGAATATAATTATATCTTTTTCATAACATAATTTTAATAATAATAATAAAATATATATATATGTGTGTGTATCATATAAATGAAACAAATAATAATATTCAATGTATATACGTTCGAGATGTTACATTTATTTACCTATATAGATATTTAATGTTGATAGTAAAAACGATTGTATGAAATGTATGGAGTGTGAAAGTGCATGCTATAAAATTGTAACGTTAACGATCAACGACGTGAATCGTAATAGTTATAATGCATAAATTTTAAGACTAATTAAATCATCATAGTGAGAAAGAATCAAACTAGTTTGCTCTCAACCGAGCTTCGATGTAAAAGAAGCAGCGTGAAGAGCTGTTAAAAGAGAAAGATAGAGAGAAAAGAAGAGAGAGAGAGAGAGAGAGAGAGAGAGAGAGAGAAAGAGAGAAAAAGAGAAAACGAGAGAAAGATAAAGATGGGACGGTGAAAGGGAAGAGGACGTAACGAAAAATCCAGGGTGCAACGATCGAGGTTTGCGCAAAAGGGCGCGGACAAAACTATTGCCGCTCGACCCCGTCCAACAATAATTAACGCCATTATGGCATTTAATTGCCGCGAGTGTCGGCGGTACGAGCCTCCCCCGCCGTTTACCGCCATCTTGTTTTTCCTTCTCCCTCCAGCGAGAGGCCGCAACCCTCCTCGGTTACCGGCGCTCGCAAAATGGTGCTCGAACTCCCCTCCGAACCTCTCTCTCTCTTTCTCTCTCTCTCTCATAATACGAGGAACTCCACTTTAACAGCTCTTCGAACAACATCTACGTTCTACTACAACATCACGATTTACTCGGAATCAATTGATTGGAAGTGATATTTTTAACGTTTCATTTTATTTCATATTTCTCTCTCTCTCTCTCTTTTTTCTGTTTTTTTCTTTTCTCCTTTATTTCATACAAGATTTTGGATATTCCATCGAATTGTTCTTTTTTCTCTAAAAATTCGACACACTCTTGAGACAATACGATCGTCTCGAATATCCGTTGACTTTTAACGAAATAGAAATATTGAATAATTCGTCATTTAATTAAGTTAACAAAATTTTTCTTTCAAATCAATCAATATCGAAAAGAAGAACATTCTTGTGAAGAATCCTTGGTTGTAACGAAAGATATTATATTGTCACATTAAATATCGTTATCAAGTCGCGTCAAAATGGATAAAGCGAGATACGATCTCTCCTTCGAAATTTTAACGAAGGAATACAAAAAAAATAATGAGAATAAATAACTAGAAACCTTTTCTTGCTTTTCCTACGAAGACGTAGAAAACGAGGGAGGAGAAACAAAAAAAGAAGAAGAGGCAGGTAACTAACTAACTAACTAAGTAAGTACGTAAGTAAGTAAGTAAGTAAGTAAGTAAGTAAGTAAGTAAGTAAGTAAGTACCTATATATACCAGAGAGATGACCGACTCGTCAAGAAAATAAATACGAAAGATGCTTCAGTGATCCATACTGCGTGTATTCTCACGACTTCAGCGAGGATGAAGAAATCTCTGTTGGCTTCTCCTCTTTCTCCCTCTCCCTCTCCCTCTCTTTTCCTTTCTTTCTTTCTTTCAAAGAAGAAGAAGAAGAAGAAGGAGGAGGAGGGGGAGGAGGAGGAAGAGGAGGAGAGACGTAAGGTATAGATATATGGCACACGGAGGAATCGCGAAGGGCACTCGTGGCCCTCCTCCGGTTCATAACTCCAAGGGCCGTGCACGAATGAAGTTGTCGTTGTTGTCCTCTCGGCGGCGCGCAGCGAGCCTATCGGTGGTAGACAATGCAACGCATAAATATCTCGCGAGCACTCATATGTTTCTCCCTCTTATCCCTCTTCGTTCTCTCTCTCTCTCTCTCTCTCTCTCTTTTTCTCTTTCCATCTTCGTATGTATGTCTATCTCTTTCTATCTCCCTATTGCTTTTTGTCGTACCGTTTATCAGTTTCTCTTTCTCTCTCTCTCTCTCTCTCTCTCTCTCTCTCTCTCTCTCTTTCTCTCTCATTCGTTCTTCGTTTCACGATCGTCTCGTTTCATACGAGCTAAGTTCGAAGTCTCTCGTCGCGTGCATCGTGTACTCTCTCGCGAAAGAAAAAAAGAAAAAAAAAAGTAGAAGAAGGAAGAGGAGAAAGAGAAAGAGAGGAGAAGAGGGAGGAAAAAGAGAGCACACGATTCGTTCGATCGGACACGCGCGAGATTCCGAGCACCGATTTGACACGAAATCCTCGTTACGAGAGATATCGAGAAACCTTCGAAACTGTCTTTTTATCTTTACTCTCTTACTTTTTCTCGCTTCATAGTTTGCCCTTAACTCTATCACGAACAAGCTGGAATTAATCGGATAATAGTGGATAAAAATGTTCGACTAATACGTATCCCTTGATTTCTTCGATCGTACGTATCGCATTATATTCGAAATTTTATTCATCGATAATACGATAACGACTAAACGATTATCGTAATTATTTTTATATCAACTTTAGTTACAAACTCGTTATCTCGATTCTAAAAATAACTTTTAGATTAATCTTACGAACGATCTTTCAAATATCTTCTTAAAACATCCTTACCCTTTGTACATAAATTTTTTTTCTCTTTCAATTCTATCACGAACGCGTTTAGAATTAATTAATCAAATGAAAACGATAGGAACGATAAAATCCTTTGACCTCTTCGATCGGACGTGTGTCGTATTATATTCGAAATTTTATTAATCGACCATACGATAATTACTGAAGAATTGTCATAATGTCAACGTTAATTACATACACGTTATCTCGATCGTAAAAATAATCTTTAGATTGATCGAAGAAACGATCTCTTAACTATCCCTTTCGTATCCTTCAGTCCTCATCCCTTCCCCCTCTGATTTCTCACCACCGCGTATCGAGACTATCAGCGATATCGTATAACTTTGAACGATCCGTTAGACTGGAAGAGATCGATTGACTTTCGCGTCATTTGTCATCCTATACCATCGCCGAAGGGTGAAATCTCGAAACGTAGAACGGTAACTACGGCACAAAACGTAAGAGAAAGGAAAAGAGAGAGAGAGAGAGAGAGAGAGAGAGAGAGAGAAAGAAAGAGAGAAAGACAAAATGAAATAGAAAAGACAGAGACGCGAACGACAAAAAATGTGGGGTAGGTGAGGTAGGAGAGATAGGGGGAAGGGGGAAATACCAAGATTAGGGTGTAAGTACGACGATGACACGTGGCAGAACGACGCTTAAAACGATGTATCGTTCTACGATCTAAAATCATTGGACAATGACGCGCTAACTGGATAACTAGCTAGGGGCCAGTTCTTATCTCAACGTAACGCGATAAGCCAGAGACCCTTTTTTCATTCACCCTTGCCACCTCTCTCTCTCTCTCTCTCTCTCTCTCTCTCTCTCTCTGTCTCTATTTCTTTCTCTTTCTATCTCTGTCTCTCTTACACTTACCCTTCGTCATCATATTACATTAGCCAGCCATAGAATAATGTATCGCTGGAGGCATCGCTTCCACTAACATAAACGTTCCTCACCCTACTATACGTCTATACTATACGACTATATGCGACGACTATATTCACATGGTAATGCGAGCCACGAACGATATCTAGCCCCTTCTCTCTACCCCACACCCATTCCATCTCTCTCTCTCACTTTCTCTCTCTCTCTCTCTCTCTCTCTCTCTTACTCTTTCTATGTTTCCTTCTACCTCTCCATCTTCTTCTCGTCTACCATCTCGAAATCACGAGGGTGAAGTCGCGTTATTAACAATTTCGGCTATCAGGAATCGACGTGCGTGGCTGAGGTCGAAGAACGGGGGTTGGCGAAGGTGTGGGACGTGATGATGACGACAGGAAGCACCCTTCACTAAGCGGCCCTCTCACCCTCCTAAGAACTACGAGGTGTTCGAGCTACGGCCGTATATACATACGAGCCTTTTCCTTCCTTCCCTCTCCCTCTCTATCTCTCTCTCTTCTCTCTCTCTCTCTCTCTCTCTCTCTCTCTCTCTCTCTCTCTTTCGTTCTTACTCACTCGTTCACGTAAACGACCAACGACGAGATTTCAAGGGTCGATAGGGACGAGCTTGACGGCTGATTTCTTTCACGCTTAGATTCGTTTCTACCCTCCCACTCTATATCTTTCTCTATCTCTCTTTTTCTTTCTCTCTCTCTCTTTCTCTCCTTCTTCCTTTCTCTCTCTCTCTCTCTCTCTCTTTCTATCGTTCACCATTCTACGGCATATCTCTAACGACGTGGAAAGTTATACGTCGGTGTATCTGATTATTACGCTCGTTACGGTGAAAGAGCTTTCAGGGAGGAGGCGTGGGAGGGAGACGACGACAAGGAGGCAACACGTCCGTCGAGATCGACGTGTGAAACGACGATCTTCGATATCACACGACTTTGGGGATACTACGATAATGCATACCTTCTGATATATTTTTCCAAAACGACATTTATTGTTAATAATGATAATTAAGGATTTCCATCTTTAATCGAGTCGATGAATGATATTAAATCGTTTTTCTTCGAAAATCTTTCGATCTAACGAAATTATGAAAATTTATAGATCTAATAATTGTTAGGTTGAAATTAGGAGCATATATATCGCTCTATTTCGATCGTACCATCTGTTATTAAGTTTAAGGATGAATTCTTTGTCTCTTATCTAATTTTTTTTCTTTTCTTCCTTTTTTTTTAATTTTACTTGTTATATTACTTACATTAGCTGATATATGCTTTCTGATTTATTTCCCTGATATTTATGATAAATTTACGTTAGATATTTATCTTTAACAGATGAGTATTGGATTCTTTTTCGATTGACAAAAAAACAAAATTTCACGTTGAAGTTGGAACAAAAAATTGAACGTTGTAATATTTTTTGAAATCGATTTCAACGTGCATCACCTTATATTTTTTATTAAATTATTTTTTTTTCATTACTTTTAATCGTAGAATATAATATATATATATATGTGTGTGTGTGTATACGTGTATTTAACTATCATTTTAGTAAAGATTGTAGTTGTGAAATCGCGTTAGTATTCTTCAAACGGGACACATAGCATTAGAAAAGAAAATCTTTAACGTTCTCACAATCGTAAAAGGCAGCAAGAAGACGACGACTACGACGACGACGACGACGACGACGACGTCGTCCTCTCGATGAATCGGCACCGTTGTTATTTCGCAGTGAGCCGCGACGGAAACGGTATCGGCTTGCTATATGGTCATAGCCATCGTCGCCGTCGTTAAATCGCACCTTCCGCAGACTTTTGTCGGCTTCTCTTACTCGACGTACATAAGTCGGTACTTTGAAAAGAACTTAACGAGTGGAACGAAAGAACTCTTAGAGACTCTTCAGAAAATCTTGAGAAAAAAATTTTTTTCTTTCTCTCCCCCCCTCTCTCTCTCTCTCTCTCTCTTTCTCATTCTAATCATAGATAGACTTTTATACTCGATATTTTTTTTCCTAAAATCGCACGATCGATCGATTAATCATTGCAATTTAAATTAAAATTACATTTATGAAATTTGTATTTTATTGATTTCACGTAATCAATAAGAAATATTTTTTAACAATTTATATTGACTTCGACCGGCTTAACGATATCAAAATAACGTGTGGTATTTTAATAAAAAAAAGAAAGAAAAAAAATGAGTATAAGATCGATGTCCGTAAATCTGGTGTTGATAAGAAAAGAAAAAAAAAAAGAAAGAAAAAAGACAGAGAAAAGAAATATATTACATTTTATCTGTAATTAATTAATAACTTTGACGAAGAAAAATTAGAACGTCTCTTAAAAAAGTACGTATATCTTCCATCGCGTACTCATACAATATCATACTCCGTATTAATCACTAACAGATACGAAACTCCAACTATAATAATAAGTAAGACGAAAAAGAAATCTCTTTTCTGAAATTACTTATGGAAAACTATATCTCTTTCCTTCTTTTTTCTTCTTCATCATTATCTCCAAGATGAACGATAATTAAGTCACGATCTAGTTTAGAGTTTCAAGTGGTTATTTTGCACCTGCTCCAAAGTGTTATGTATCGAAAAGAAGCAGGTCTGGTGTTAGAGGTGTTAAGAGCTATTTCTGAAGAAATAAAAAAAAAAACACAGCTCTCGAAAATGGAAAAAAAGAAGAGCATTAGGGTTTTGGAAGAGCGAGAATAGAAAAAAAGGTTGAAAAAAGGTGAAAAAAAAAGACAAGTGTATATATGCATGCGTATGGTGTCTGCCTGTGAGAGAGAAAGAAAGAGAGTAAAAGAGAGAGAGAGAGAGAGAGAGAGAGAGAGAGAGAGAGAAAGAGAGGAAAGAGCTCGTTAGGATTTTTCCGCGGGTGCTAACCGGCCTGGCCGAAGCGGAATGGAAGCGGAATGGAAGCGGAGAGGAGCGGATACACACAATGCTGTCCTCTGTGCAAGTTCGAGGCGCTGCGCTAACGAGACGACCGAACATTGAACACAGCCGCCTTGGCTCCCGTCAATTGTTTCAGCAAACAACGAAACAATGGACAGTGGCCGAGCGATACTAATGGCCGGTTTATACGCTCCTTAACTCGCCCAGAGGACCGCACGCTTCTTTCTCTCTCTGTCTTTCTCTCTTTCTCTCTCTCTCTCTCTCTCTCTCTATATATATATATATATATGTGTGTGTATATATATACATATCTTTCTCTTTCTTTCTTCCTCTTGATCACTACGTGGATGTTTTTTCTTCTTTTACACTCTCGTTGCAAACTGAGACCATATCGGGTCACCCCATATGATCTCACACCATACCTATTTCATTTAGCGCTTATCTTTTCTTCTTTACCTGTTTCTATAAAAAAAAAAAGAAAAAAAAAAGAAGAAAAAATTGTTTTCTCTTTTTTCTACTTTTCTTTTTCTCTCTTTTTCTTTCTTTCTTTCTTTTTTTTTTTTTTTTTTCTTTTCGTTTATTCTCCTTCCTCACGAATTCGATAATTTCATTCATATATTCGTAACGATACGTCTAATAAATCGCAAAGAATTTTTCCTTGAGATTCTGTTTTTTTCTTTGGCATTAATTTTTAATAGGAATTTTTTCTAGAAATTTTATAATACGCATTTTCGGCATGGAAAATTTGTTGATGGAAATTTTTTGGTAGAAAATTTTCAGTATACATATTTGATATACATTTGTGATATACATTTTTTTGCTGTACATTTTTGGTATAAATTTTTTCCACACACCGACCACCGTATGTATCTCCATATTCGTGTAAATATTCGTTCGGTTATCGCCGACTATGTTTAACTTTCCAATTCGTGCTTATTTAGCACGCGTTTGTGTCGAAAGTCGTGCCGACAGTTAAACGACCCTCTCAAGTCGATCGCAAAAATATGAGGCAGAATGATTCAAACATCCTTCGAATACATACACACGCATGCACGCGCGCACGCATACTGATTTTCTCAGATATAAAGAATTCGCAATTGACTCCGATCGATTTAATATTCACCTTTCGTCTATCATCAAATTTGTTGTAAAGAAGAACAAAAAAAAAAAAAAAAAAATTGACAAATCAAATATTTTCAAATAATCGCGAAAATTCATCGTAATGATCTAACATTCGTTTCTCCTTTACGTTTTTTTTTTTTTTAAATAAAAACGACGTAAAACAAGACAAAGAAAAAGAAAAATCAGAAGAGCGGTATTAAAAATCTCTAAAAAAAAAATTACCTCGCAATTCCAAAATTTTTAACGAAACATTCTCCGAGAAATTTCAAATCTTAGTTTATAAAATTCGTCCTATAAAATTTCGTCGAATTGTCGAGACAGAACTGTCTACCAGAAAGATGGACTAAGAATGGAGGTAAAAAAGAAAGAAATAGAGATACAGAAAGGGAAAAGAAAGAGAGAGAGAGAGAGAGAGAGAGAGAGAGAGAGAGAAGGGGGGAGGTAGACGGACCAAGAGATAAATAGAAAGGGACGGAAGGGAAGAGGGTGCCTGGAGAAGGGTAGAAAGGGAAGCATCGTAGTAACGTAGGGCGAGAGTTTAGGAATAGGAGCAAACCGAGCGTGAGAGATTAACCCCTCTAACAGCGGCCGCCCAGTATATCAAGGCTCGTGATAAAACGGCGGGCTGCCTCTTGCTCTGCGTTGCCACCCCTAACTGCCTCTATTGACTACCAGAATCCAATATATTCTACTCCAACGGCGGAGAAAACCGACTGGGAGGCGCCAGAATTTCATACATCTTCTTTCGTCCGATCCATCCTTGGAGGGGATGAAGCGTTTCTTCTCACGTATTTATGTATATATACGTATACACATATACATACATATATATATATATATATATATATATATATATATAGCGAAATACACCCTTACTTCTATCAGCCTTTTCTCGTAGGAACCACGAGTACGAATAAAACGATAACGCGACGATTGAACTCGAATCTAAAACTCAATGCACGATCAGTCTTCTATACACATACATATATATATATATATATTTCTTTTTTTTCCTCTGGAATTTTTTTATTTCATGGAAAAGTAAAAATAAGAAGAGCCTGAGTTAATTTAAAAAAAGGAAAAGAAAGGATTCTAACAAGAATGGAGTTGACAATCGATCAATCTATCGATTTATCATAGATATGTTTCTCTTAATTCGTTACGATTCGAAGGGAGGAAAGGAAAAATGAGACCACGATAGCTATCTCTTTCGAAGGGAAGCTTCCCTTTATCGACGTATTTAATTATCGATTAAGTATCAACGGACAACGACGAGTAGAAATGATATATTAAATGGGGTGGGTGGCACTGGGGATGACCCTTTCGTCTGTCTTAATTATATTTAAATTAATTATCTTAATTACGTGGGATAATGTTTCATCGTATACATATATTTATTCGTAGGTATACACACATACACACACACACATATATATATGTAGGTATGTATTTACATGTATAATTTATACATACCTACCCTACCAATTTTCATTTAGGTACGCGTTTTATTTATCAATAAGATATACATGCATACATACATATATACAGACATATGTATATATGTATATATGTACACACACACACACACATATATATGAGAAAACGGAGTTTGAGTAAGAGAATCCTAAATAGCCTAATAGCTCAGTAAATATTAAAACCACCGTACTAAAGACCGCCCTTTGAAGTAAAGACGATCCTAAAAATTTTTCCCAAATATCTAAGAAAGAAAGAAAGAGATAGAGAGACAGATATAGAAAGAGAATGAGTGAGAGAGAGAGAGAGAGAGAGAGAGAAAGAGAGAGGAACGGAAACGTCGAAGGAAAGTTTGCCTTGTAAGCGGATAACGTTGAGAGTCAACGGCTTATTGTTTCAATGGGGGTGATTTAGTCGGCATCGTTCACGGAGGTTTATCGATGGAGTTGTGTTTGCCCAGTTGGACCAATAAACGAGAACCTTTTCCTCTCGCCGAAAAATATGCTCTCCTTTTTTCTCGGATTTCCCGGATGGTGAAAAGCGTATTAGCGACATCGATGCGTCCCGGGAGATCCAGTTTCCAGTTTATACTCTTTCTTTCTCCCTCTCTCTCTCTCTCTCTCTCTCTCTCTCTCCCTCTCTTCTTTTCTCTCATTCTCACTTATTCTGTCTTTCTTTCGTCGTGGTATTTTTATTTGAGTAGTTGCTTCCAATCCATACGACAAATACATTTTTATTTTCTTTCTATATAGGTTTATGTGTATATATATATATATATATATATATATAAATGTATGTATATATGTGTATATATATAGTATATATTTTCTATATATTTTTTTCTTTCTTTCTTTTTTCTTTTTTGTCCAAGTTTATCTAGCGTTCCTTTTCTACGATAGACGTAAGTAGATAGTACTTTCGTATCAACGATGTGATCCAATAACAATCGAGAAGCAATTCGAGAGGTGAGTGAGTAGAACGATTAGGGGATGAAATCTGGTGGTCGTGAGAAAACAAAGAGACGACGACGACTACGACGACGACTACGACTTAGCTTCGTCGATAGACGACGAACGAGAATCGGAAGCCATTTCGTTCGCCACGTGAACACTAAATTCTTTTTCAATGGATTTGTGTTATCTCTCTGTTTCTATCTCTCTCTTTCTTACGAATTCTTTCCTTTTAACTTGAATTGTTTTCATTTATTTCGAGAGTATATATACTAGTTAGAGTGACTTCAGTTTCTATTTAATTTTTCCTAAATCTCATTAATCGCAATTACAAATCTATGATCGATAATTCCGTCTATTCGATCATTTATTTTTCTTTCTTCCTTTCCTTCCTTGTCGGATCTTACATCTTCGATCATTCGATCTACGTAATTAAATCACATATATATGTCTGAATTCAAGTCTAGATATATTTCCTTTAATCGTTTTTTTTTTTTCCAAATATCTCATATTTTATTATTTCTAATACAAAAACTTTGTTTCTAGGAAGAGAATTCTATTAACTTATCATACGAGATAAGTAAGGGATATATCCCTGTGTTTTTTTTTTGTTTCTCTCTCTTTTTCTCTCTTTCGATATCATCGAAGATTTACTTTCGAGAACGTTCAATATCGCTTACGGATCGTTATCGCGCTCTTCCCGCCCTCCCGCCACCCTTTTATAAATTACATAACATGAATTTTGTTTTCGAGAGTTGGAGTTCGAAAAAAAAGAAAAGAAAAAAAAGAGAGAGAGAGAGAGAGACAGACAGAGAAAAAAAAGAAAGGAAAAAGAATCAATGTATCCCGGTCGCGAAAGGGCGCTCGTAAATATCCATCGCGTGCAGAGTTCGCTTGGCGAACGTGCTTCTCGAAAATAGGTCGTAGCAATAGCTAGGCTCTGTCGAAGGCGTAACCGTGCACATAAATAGCGTTCTGTCTTTTTCTCTCCCTTTCACGTTCTCTTTCTTTACCAAGTTCGCTCAGTCTGTTCGGAAAAAGTGGCCAACTTGGACGACAGGAATTTATGATTTTTTCCATTCGAGAACAATGGGCGCATTTCGAAATAAACAAAAAGAGAATGAAAAAGACGGACAGACAGAAACAGAGACAGAGACGGAGAGAGAGAGAGAGAGAGAGAGAGAGAGAGAGAGAAAGAGAGAATGTAAATACTTTTAAAGAAAGTGAAAGAAGAGAAGGAACATACATAATAAAAAAAATGAAAAAAAAAAAAAAATGAAAAGGATAGATCGAATTAGCCGTACGATTTGGCAACGTAATATCTAATCTCGAAGTTCGAAAAGGTAATCTGAGATAGATAGATAGAAAAAGATGGAGAAAGAATGCTAGATTGAGAAAGAGAGAAAGAGAGAGAGAAGGTAGTTCGAAATAAAGGCGTATACTCGGAAAGTATAGTACGGCAGAGTGGTGACTCTTTGGGGGTGGAGTACAGATAAAGGGTATTTTATCTCGCGGAATAACGCCCAACGGCTGGGGTATCGCTACTCTTCCTACCCTTCTCTCTCTCTCTCTCTCTCTCTTTCTCTCTCTCTCTCTCTTTCTCTCTCTTTCTCACTCTCTCTCTTATTCTCTCGTAGCTCTATCAGTCCATCTCTCTTTCTCTCTCTCTCTCTTCCTTCTCTCTTTCACTTCCGAGCCAGACTTTTTTTTCCCGCTTCTCTCTCTTTTTCTACCGAACGTTCATTCGCTATCCGCATCGAATCTTTCAATAAAAAATTTTGTAGCCCCGCGGAGTCAGCGCCATTTTGTGAGTTTAAATGGAAATCCGGGGCTGCGGAGAAAGAAAGAGAGAGAGAGAGAGAGAGAGAGAGAGAGAGAGAGAGAGAGAGAGAGGAAGAAAGGGGGTGTGGTAACAGAGTGGGAGAGCACTCTTAGCATGCAAATTAAAGTGCTGCCATTTGAATGCGAATAAAACGCCCCCGAGAGCGAACCGTGTGAGAAAGAGAGAGATAGAGATAAAGAGAAAGAGAAAGAGAAAGAGAGAGAACGAGAGAAATATAGAACGAATACGTGGGGTGGAAAAAGAGAGCAAGAGAGACAGAGAGAAGGAAGGTGGGAGAGAGAGGGAGAGAGGGGGAAGGAACGAGCTTGACAGATCGCGCGACAGAGGTGCTTACGTGGTCGAGAGGAAATTTCGAAAAGGATCCTTTTCTATTCCTCGTCTCCTCGCATTCGTCGTTTAAACTACGCCCACTTCTTCGCGATGAAAAAAGTCTTTGCAGTCGTTTCGAGAAGTTTCAAGCGCTTTTTTACCTTTTCCTTTTCTTTTTCTTTCTTTTTTTTTCTTTTCTTTCTTTTTTTTTTTTTTTTTTTTTATTCGTTTTTCTACACGTCGAAGGAAACGATACTCGTGTTCATAAGATCGATATTAAAGAATTTAATTTAGATTTTTTTTTTTTTTTTTTTTCATTCATTCTCACAACGACGTAATAAAGAGAAAAATAAAAAAAAAGAAATTAATTTCACCCGACAGAAAAATTACGATCTTCTGACGTAATAAAAAATATCGTTCCATCAAATTGTACGATTTATTTGATATTTATATTTAATACGAGCACTCCCTCGTTCTTTTATAATCATTAATCGATATAATCGAAATTAACTATAAAACATATCAATTTTCTCGATTCTTTCTTGATTTGAAGATACGATAGTTAGATAGAAACATATCGATTCTGACGAAATCTTCTATATATATATATATATATATATATATATGTTTCCTCTTATAATAAATCATGGATATAATCGAACGTATTTAGAAAGGCATTTTTAATTCCTTCGTTTTTTTTTTTTTTATTTCTTTGCACGACTTTTCCTTGTATTCGTCCTTAAAAAAATTTATAAAATCTTTGATAGAAATTAAACGAGAAAAATTAAAATAGGCAATCGCATTAACCATAGTCCGTATTTAGGTAAATACTTATAACGTTAGAACCTCACGTTTTCACATTTCTTCCAAATGTTTTTTTTTATATATATAAAAGCGTACGCTTAATAATCCACGTGTTGTGTAAGTAGGTTACCAATACTATTACTAGAAGGTCGTGGTCGCGAGTCAGGAAATAGTGGTAAATTAACGCCGATGGTGGTTTACCTTGTTCCTTAAATGCTCTCAACTATGGTAAAACTCTATATTCTCGACACCAAAAATAATTCTCTTATAGAATTACAAACGTTATATAAATGTCAGCTTTAATGAAATCGACCAATTAAATTTCAAATAAAATCATTCCGTCTTTGGTTCTGAACATAACGATCATAATTAGTTCTAAGAAAAAAAAAGTTTCGACGAAGGATTAATGGAAAAAAAGAAAATTAATTAATTAATTAATTAATTCGATCAAGCATGTAAGTGTTTGAAGAAACGAAAAAGAAAAAAATAATTAATAGAAAAGAAAAAAGAGAAGAAGAAAAAAGAAATAAGAAACACGTCTAGCGTAAATTATACTTTCGCGAGAAGAAAACTGCAGTGAATATCAGAGGTCCACTAAAACTCGACGTTCCTTTCAATAATCATCGTTGTAATATTTTCTCTCTCTCACTCTCTCTCTCTCTCTCTCTCTCTCTCTCTCTCTCTCTCTCTCTCTCTCTGTCTCTCCTTTTGGGTTATTACCCGAAAAGAACGTTCGTCTTCGACGAGGTTAAGAGGAGCATCGTGGCTCCGTGTCGGACAGTTATGAAATTTCTTTAGAATTATTTCGCTCGCCTAACACCATTCTGAGTTTCCTCACAGAAAGGAAGAGAGAGAGAGAAAGAGAGAAGTTCGCAGGCATTCGTTGGAATAAGAAATAATATTTTCCTCGACGCTCCCAAAGAAAGAAGTAGCTATCTCTTTTCTGTTCTCCATCTCGTTTCCTCTCGCTCGACTCTCTATCTTTCTCTCTCTCTCTCTCTCTCTCTCTCTCTCTCTATTTCTTTCTATACCCTCTTGAAGTAAAACGACGCACCTGCCGTCCCACGGGTTTAATGTGGTTTTATGAAAACCATCTCGTGAAAACTCTTAATTGCCGACGAAGAGGACTGAGAAATTATGCGTCTTATAAAAAGTCAGGGTCGCTCAGCTTCCGTACATTCTCTCTCTCTCTCTCTCTCTCTCTCTCTCTCTCTCTCTCTCTCCGTCTCCCTCTTTCTCTATCTCTATCTATCTCTATCTCTATCGTTAACTACGTGTATATAAGTATATATATATATATATATATATATATATATATATATATATATAATATGAAGAAGGTAGGAACGAAGTGAGCGTGGATTTAATACCGTCGCCGCAAGCCGCGTTTAAATGGCGAGATGGTTGAAATCTCGACGACGCATGCTCCGTGAAATCCTCGAGAAAATTAATATCCCTCCTCGAGCGTCCCCTCTCCTCCCCTCTCCTTCCTTTCCTCTCTCTTTCTCTCTGTTACTCTCTCGTCCCCTCGTTGTCCTCCAGATTGCAAGAACAACGACGACCGTGGTTGAAAATTTTCGAGGACGATCTCTTAACGCCCTTAGCCACGTACCTATACATACCTATATATACATATATGTATATATATATATATATCTATGTATTTTATATATACATATATATATATATATAAAACTCCTATATATAAGATGTAGTCGGTTGAGAACCATAGCGGACCACCCCACGGCCGTTAAACTTTAAAGGATACTCAAGAGGAGTAAGAGGTGCAAAAGTGCACGTGGAACGGTGATCCTGATTTATACGTGCGTAACTTTGAATTTATCGTTCAGCATGATTCCTCTTTAGTACCACTCTTACTCTTCAATTTTTTTTTCTTCCTTTTCCTCTTCCTTTTCCTTCCTCTTTTCTCTTTCTCTTTTTTTTCTCAAATCTCCTCTTCTCTCTTTAACCCTGAAACGTTCTTCTAGTTGTACTGAACGACTAACGAGAGAAAGAAAAGAGAGAGAGAGAGAGAGAGAGAGAGAGATAGAAAAAGAAAGAGAGAGATTGTGCGACTTGAAACAGATTCGATTGAACGAGAAACGATTTATACTTAAGTTAAATCACAGATATAGATGTTACGATGAAAAGAGAATGAAAAGTAGAATCATCATTCTTCTCTCTCTCTTTTCTCTCTCTCTCTCTCTCTCTCTCTCTCTTTTTCTTTCTAAAATCTAACTCGAAAATACATTGAATTTTCTCGAGAGAATACCTACGGTCGTCTTTTCTTGAATCTTTCTTCCCTAAGAAGCTAAGAAACGATCGTAGGAGGAGACTCGAAAGAGGAAAGAAAAATCGTTTTATAAATTCTGTTCGGCGTACTTTGCATTTCCCTTCTGTCCTACGTGTCTCAGCCCTTATAGGACTCACCCTATCCCATTGCTCGATCGACACCTGACTCTTTTTCTCTCATCCCTCTCTCTCTCTCTCTTTTTTCTTCTTTTTCTCCTACATGGCAGTTTTTCTCTTCGTCCACCCTCGACTTTCGATTCACTAGCCTATTCGTTGAATTTCTCTCCTTCTCTCTCTCTCTCTCTTTTTTGCTCTCTTTTTCTTTCTTTCTCTCTCGCCATTTCGCTTTTCGTTATCACGTCCAATTCCACGAGTCGAAGATATCCGGCCGGCGATAAGGGCGAGTGGAATTTAAATAAAGCGAATCAATATTTAAATCGCGGGCTCCCTCCGTACTCGGAAGCTTTCTACCTCGATTTTCTTCTACCTTCTTTCTCTCTCTCTCACCCTCTCTCTCTCTCTCTCTCTCTCTCTATCTTTCTTTCTTTTGTACCATAGCTCGTTTTCACCTACTCCCGAGCTTTATATCGACAGGCTCGTTTATCCTATTCGCTTTGTCGGACGACTCGATCTCTTTCCGCTCTTTTTCCTCTTTACTTTATTCTCTCTAACTCTCTCTCTCTCTCTCTCTCTCTCTCTCTCTCTCTCTCTTTCTCTATTCCTATCTATCTATCTTTTCTTTTTCTTCAATGTTCGAGCTTCAATAGCCCAAATGATTGTACTTATACCAACGAAATTAGATTTGTTCTCGATCGAAGACGTTTACATTTATACGAGTCTACGTTTCTCTATAATTTCGTACAAATATAATCTATCGAATTTCTTAATAATATAAATTCTTAATAATATAATAATAACATTCTTAATGATATAAATATTAATAATTATTTGTTAATAATAAAAATACGTGTCTTTCTTCGAGTAACATCGATCAGTAAAGAAAAAGATCGATCCTAAAGTCATTATTAATCGTATTAGTAATCGTATCGTTTAGATCGAATTTCATTCGAAATGATTTTGGTTTCATGAGAATAATTCCTTCTCATCGATCATCGCGATTCTCAGGACCCCTCAGCTCGTAAATATTTTGCCTAACTTCGCAGTTGCTCAGGGAAAATCGTCGATCGATCTTCTTGGACGAAACTGATGGACAGCTGCTGGTAATGTCCATGAATCGGCAGGGACGATAATTATAAAGCGACAGACATTTTCTATCCTTTTCGAACGTAAACTCGTTGAAACTTATTACCTTAAAATTATCGTCTTTCTGACATTTCGTTAATTATTTCGCTATTATGTCGAATAACGAAGAGACGTAATATTCTCTTACGTACTAGAAAATTAAATAAAACGAAAGTAGATCAATGACGAAACTTTTTTCTTATGCGTATATACGAATATAGATATGTTAGTATGCGTAGACATTAACGAGATTTATAAAAAGACGCAATGTATCCTATTAAATAATTCTATAATAAATTAATACTTTAAGACGATTAATTATATACATATATATATATATGATTTAATAATGTATAATTAATAATATATAATAATAATTTAGTATATATATATATTTAATTATATATACAGAAAATATATGTATATCGGTACTTACTTATTACGTGTTAACAAGACGACGGCTTGAACTAAACTGAATGTTCGACCTTCATTTTTCTGCTCATAGTACAAACGAATGTTTAGAATGTTTACGTTTCTTCTTACATATACGACGAGACCTAGAGTTTAAACGTACTTACAATACACGATTCATATTCATATTTATCAATCGAATTCTAACAGAGATAAATACCTATTCATTAATCTATTTCTTATACGTATATCAACACAACATATATACGCACGTATACACGTACATACCTAACAAACAAACGTTACTAATGTTTACTTCTGTTTCATAACAACCTAACGTAAACAATGAATTAATACACACCTGTATTGGTTTACGTCGTTCATTTACCTACTAAATTCTAACGTATACGCGTTTATTACATCGTTGCGATTCTATATTCTCAACTTCTCTCTTTTATCGAATCGATATACGTTATTTCAATTTCCCTTGGTTCCCTCTCCCCTCTACCCTCTCAATCCCCGTCAAACCAAGTGTCACAAGGTCATAAAGAAAAGAGAAAACGTTAAAATTGTAAACTTCTCTCGGAGCGCTACTATCTCGGCAGACGCGGAAAGTTAAGGTAGAATTTGGAATAAACTTCAGCGTCGTTTTAGCGTAATTCGACGATTTCTGTGCAAAAGGGGATCAACGATATGCCGATATCGATGTCTTTCGAAGGAGAGAAAACCGGACTATGGTCATCCAGGATCCAGAGGAAGAAGAGAAGACGACGACGACGACTTCCTTTCGGGTGCTTATTCTCTCTCTCTCTCTCTCTCTCTCTCTCTCTCTCTCTCTCTCTCTTTTTCATCCTGCTTTCTGGACCACACCGCAACGAAGAGGCCACCACTACCATCACCATCACTACTATCACTACCAACATCACCACCACCACTTTCTCCCTCCCATTCCCCTCTTTTACCTGCTCTCCCTCACCCTCCCTCACCCCCACCCCCTCTTATCTTCTCTCCCTCCTACAGACTTGAATTTTATATCGAGTAGAGGTGCATGTATATCGATGACGCCGGGGACGACGCGCCATGTAAATCCGAGAATACGTGCGCGAGAGACGATCGCCGCACTTGCCGTTTAAAACAATGCCTTTTGTTTCGTTCGAAGATGGCAACCTCGAGAAAGACGGAGAGAGAAAGAGAAAGAAAGAAAGAGAGATGAAATGGAATCTCTTTTTCAACGTTCTTCACGCCATTTTTTTATGTTCTTCGATAGAATATTATGATTTTTCTTTTTCATTTATTATTTATCATTTGAAAACGTAAGCCACGAGAGTCGTTCCAATTCGATATCGTTTTAATCTCTTTTCATACTTATTTCGATATATGTATTGATTCGTGAACTACAATTTTGTTATATTACGATTATTTATATTTGTAATAGTTAGGATAATTATTGTTATTATTGTTACTATATTGTAATTATTTATGATTTATAAATTATAATTGTTTATATTAATTATATTAGAATTATTTATTTAAAAGTTAGAAATTAAGTCGAGAAAGATAGAGAGAAAGAGAAAGAGAAAGAGAAAGAGAAAGAGAGAGAGAAAGAGAGAGAGAGAGAAAGAGAGAGAGAGAGAGAGAGAAAATCTTATAAAGCATTAATAACGCAGAGATATTATAAGATTATAGATTTTCAATGTTACTTAGAATTCACCAAACGTGATCACATATTATTGAAAAAAACAATTCGATATTTTTCTTTTTTTTTTGTCTCGTCGGTATATAGAAAAATGCAAAAATAATAAAATAAGTTACGAATCATGACATCATCGATGAAAGGACATCACTCTCTCTCTCTCTCTCTTTCTCTCTGTCTTTCTCTCTCTCTCTCTCTCTCTCTCTCTCTCTCTCTCTCTCTCTCTCTCTCTAGGAAGAAAATAAAGATATCTCTAGCTCTAGATAAGAGGTAGGTACAATATATCCGGAGAGCTATTTCTCTTTCGCTGTAGTAACATGAATAAAAGATGGCGTGGATCGTTGGCCGAGGACGTTTTCGCATGCGTTTTCCGTCCTTCTAAAAAAAGACGAAGTAGAAGGGCTAGTTGGTAGGGCGTAGGTCGAAAAGTGAGACCTTTGAAAAGTTGCCCATCGAAATGAGAGTAAGAAAGAAAGAAAGTAGAAAAGAAGGAAAGAAAAAAAAAGAAAAGGACGAGAATGAAGAGGAGGCCTCGGCGATGATTGATAGGGCTAATAATACCTTTTCCCCTTTTCCTCGTCTGTCTCTCTCTCTCTCTCTCTCCCTCTTTCTTTTTTTTCTCACAAAGATCATTTCTTTCTTTCTTTTTTCTTTCAATCCGACGTTTATAAAAGAAAAGACACGAGTAGATTTTTTTATTTTTAACGCCTACGACAGTGTCGCAAAAAAGAAGAAAAAGAAAAAAGTAATGTTCAAATTCGATTAAAATTAAAATGAAATGTTTATTTGTAAAGTATAGAGTTTTTATTTTTGTTATATATATATATATATATATATATATATATATAAAATAAATGTATATCTTTCTCTGTAGTTAATAAATATTCCTTCACAATATTGTTCGAGTTTATAATTGAAATGTATAAATTATAGAAATATTTTATTATTAAAAAACGAATAGATAAACAAATAAATAAACAAATAAATAAATAGGAAGAACGAGTGAAAGAGAGAGAGAGAGAGAGAGAGAGAGAGAGAGAGAGACAGACGAAGAGTAGGAGGTCGATAAACTGGGTACGGATTAATAGGCCTCTAAATGGCGTGTGCAATGATTTCCATTAATATTCATGGGCAGCCGATGCGGAACGCGCCTATGATTTATGGCCTTTAATTTTCGCACGGCGACACGCGCAGCCCGAATATACTGGCAAACACGGTCTCACCCATTGCCTCCTCTCGTCTTTATTAAGGTGGTAGTGCGTGCGAACATCATTCGATCGTTAAAAACTCCGTAGAAATTATCAAAGGGAAAGCGCAAGAAGATTGTGTATTCGTTAAAATAGATAAGAAAGAATTATTTCAATAATATTGAAATCTAAGCGAAGACTCAGATGTTCGTTCGTTTAATTTTCTGCTTTCTCTCTCTCTCTCTCTCTCTCTCTCTCTCTCTCTCTCTCTCTCTCT
>NC_057690.1:1801626-1806814 GCF_014466175.1 Vespula pensylvanica | reverse complement strand
CTCTCTCTCTCTCTCTCTCTCTCTCTCTCTCTCTCTCTCTCTTTCTCTAAAACTGCATTAACGTTTCAATCTTTTTTCTGTCTTTTTTCTTCTCTTTTTTTTTTTTTATTCCTCCATGATCCTTTACAAATCGATCAAAGTCAGAACATTCAAAAGAAAAATTTATTTATGTAAAAAAGAAAAAAAAATAGTCTGACTTGTTCTATCGTATTTTTCATAATTTTGTCAATCGTACACATTTTTACAGAAAAAAAAGGATTAGAAAATTTTCTAAAAGATGAACGATCTAATGACTTTGTTATTAACTTTTTATTGTTCTTATCGAAAGATCGGAAGCCTGTTATAGAATGCTAAACGTTCCGTGATAATGATTGTGTTGTTTCAAAACCCTTTTCTGACACCAGGTGCAGAAAGCTATCGCGACGTTGAACAAACATTTTGAAAGTGCCGATAAATACACACGTACACACATACACATATATATACAAGACTGTGACTACTTTAAGCGTCCCTACTCTAGTAGCGGCACCTTTGCCCTTACCGATACGTAGGAATAGGCTAGTTTCTTTTAACTAAAGGGACCGACGCGTACGCTTCTCAGGAAGTCGATGTAACTCGAAGCCGCTTCAAGAGAGACCGGGAGACCAAACTCGCGAAATTCCAAAACTTTTCGAAGAGCATTTTCTCTCTTTCTCTTTTTCTTTTTTTCTCTTTTTTTCCCCTTTCTCCAAACAGTGAGTTCCTTTCTCTTCGAGACAACGTTAAACCTTTACCGATCAAGAAACCGCTCAGTTATTTTAACTACCATACAATTTTGTCTTTCATATTTTTAGGAGATATGGAATTATCAAATGTAATCGTTTGAAAAAAAAAAAATTAAAAAAAAAAAGAAAAGAACAATACTCCGATCCGATTATCAATACATTTTAATTTCGTTGCCAAACGCAGGATTTCTTTTTGTTCTCGATATTACGTTTATAAATATTTTTAATTAATAAACGAACTATCTTTCCTCGGTGTGAGATAAAATTCGTCAAATTTGTTTGAAACTCGATGACAAATGTGTTATAATATATCTTTGGAATGGCTTCAAAGTTTCATTTCAATTCTTATCGTCAAACAACGAGACAGTTAGCGATATTAATAAATTACGGTATTAATAAATTATTTTCATGTATATCTTATTATGTAGATTAAATGAAAAAAAAAAGAGGGAAAAAGAAAAAAGAAGCAGAAGAAAGTGGAAAAAATAAAAACAATGTCGACAATGGTGTCATTCGTATGTAATTGAAAATGTCGATTTCTGAATTTCTTCTTTTCTTTTTCAAAACAAAATCGATCCTCGTTCGAATTGTTAAAAAAAAAAAAAAGAAAAGAGAGAAAAGAAACATAAATAATCAAGAAGAAAGAAAAAAAAGAAAGATAAAAAATGAACTGCATACTTGACACCGTATGGTATAGTTCTTATACCACCGCAACATGCGCCAGGCAACAACCGTCGACAGATCCAGGAAGCGTCCGTTCATCGATACGGGCATTAAGATTTAATAATTCTTGGTGTGCACCTTACGAGGCACGGCCGTCAGGTGGAAGGGTGCTTTATGCGGTTTAACATTGTAACATCGCTGGCGAACCGTGCTGGGCGGCGCGTACGAAAGAGAGGAAGAAAGAAAAAGAAGAAGACGAAGAAGAAGAAATATCAGAGTCGAAGAAAGAAAGAGAGAGAGAGAGAGAGAGGGAGAGAATGGACAGAACGAAGAAAGAGAAAGAAAAAAGAAAGAAAGAGACAGAGAGAAAGAGAGAGAGAGCATGAACTGAACGAAGAAAGAGTAAGAAAAACAGAGATAGAAAAAGAGAGGGAGAGAGAAAGAGAAAGAGATAACAAGTGAGACGAAGAATGAGAGAGAAAAAGAACGAGTCGACCGAAGAAGAAAGAAAGAGACAGAGAGAGAGAGAGAGAGAGAGAGAGAGAGAGAGAGAAGGAGAGAAAGAGAAAGACAGAAAGACATTGCGAGGGTGAGAAGAGGGGTGGATCGAGAATTCAAATACCGTCGCCATTAAACTGAATAACGAGGAGAGCGGCCGTTCGAAATATGAACACGGCCATGATTTGCGGCCTCGTAAACCCGTTCATAACGAATAATAATGTCACCGGTGCGCCGGCTCGGCCGTCGCCGCCACCGCCACCGCCGCCGCCGTCGTCGTAGCCGCAGCCGCCGCTTTCAGAAGTGGCGAGATGGCGAAGACGAGGAGGGTTGGTTGCTTCTATGTTCTCTTTCAGTTTCTCTTTCTATCTCTTTCACTCTCTTTCTCTCTCTCTTTCTCTTATTCTCGAGAAAAACGTGATAGTGGGGGTAAAGTAGTAGTATGGTGACGACGATGGTAGAAGGAAGTGGAAGAGGTGGTGAAGGGGAAGGAATAGGAAGGAGAGGGGTGGTTGGGTGGCCCGCTCTCGCCTTGGAAATCCACCTACAATATCGCCCAAGACTTTTTTCATGTCTCATAACGCCCCGGCAGACCAGCACCGTCTGAAATTAAATAATAAAATATACCGGCAGCAGGCGGGCGGTTCGTTGCTACCGTTAACTTCTTTCTTTCTTTCTTTCTTTCTTTCTTTCTTTTTTGCTTTCTTGCTTTCCTTCTTTGCTTTCCTTCTTTCTTTATCTTTCTCTCGTATTTTTATATTCTTTTTTCTTTTTCCGTTTTTCTTCTCTTTAAGAACGTTCGTTTCAATTTTTTATTTCAAGCGATACGCTCTATTGATTTTTATTATCGCGATGGTAGCTTATTCTGCCGACAAATAAATGGTTGCCGTTTGATCATCAATGATTTTGATGCATCATGGATTTCGTATTAATTATTATTTAATTATTATGTGACATGTAATTTTTTTTTAAAGAAATGCATCCTCCAATTTATTCTAATTAATTATAATTATTATTTGACTACGCTTGCTTCTCGCTCTTATATCCATTATAAAATTACAAGATGACTATATATATATATATATATATATATATATATATATATATATATGTATGTATGTATGCATGCATATACATAATCATATTAATATCTTATTTAAAAGATCATCTAATAATTCACCGACGCAATCATAAAAGCAAGCTGATTTTACGAAACTCTTTATCAACTTGATTATTGTAATCTTGATCAGATCCGATCATAAATTCTCGAACGCATATGTAACCTCGATCGGCAGATTTAATCGACAATTCCCAAGTATTTAATCGGTTTCTCAAGATATCAAGAACAACTCGTTATTACTTACTATCTGAGATTACGTTAACTTTTTTTAAATGACACGTCGAAGCAAAACGTAAAGTATCGTTGGGCGGACGCGATCTTTATCAGAGGCGATCGATCTTCTTGAGAAAAAAAAAAGGAAAAAAATAAAGAAAAAAAAAATAAAATAAAATAAAAGAGGAAAAAAGATGCTATTCAGAAATTTGTTTTCTTTCCTTTTTCTTCTTCTATTCTCTCTCTCTCTCTCTCTCTCTCTCTCTCTCTCTCTCCCTCTCTCTCTCTCTCTCTCTCTCTCTCTCTCTCTCTTTGAATAAGATAAAAACGATTTTGCTTCGCGACCGATATCGTAACGGGCGTTAAGTAATACACAAGGTCTTAAACTTTCAAGATCGTGATAAAAGAACGGGTAACGAGCCAGCATGGCACGTCGTCTTTACTTGCTCCTCCTGTTTATAGACAACTTTCTCTCTCTCTCTCTCTCTCTCTCTCTCTCTCTCTCTCTCTCTCTTTTTGTATCTCTCTGCCCTGTCTCTTTCCAACTCAAATACAAACTGCGGTAGCAGAGGACCACGATATTATTTAGTTTCGATGTGTGTACATATACATGCATCTATATATGTATATATAATCTCTCTTTTTCTACTTATACATACTCGGGTATATATTAGTACGTTTGTATATGTATATATTCGTGTGCGATGTGGATGTGTGTATGTGTATACGTATATATACGCGACTAATAATGAAGATGTCGTTTTAATTGCCCGCTCGCGTGAGCATCCCGCTAATTAACGCACTCGGCACTCGGACCTCGCTACGGTGCCCTCGACAAGACTTTCTTTCCTTCTCCTTCTCCTTCTTCTTCTTCTTCTTCTTCTTCTTCTTCTTCTTCTTTTCTCTTTCTTTCTCTCTTTTTCTTTTTCTCTTTTTCGCTCTCTAGAGATCCTCTTGGTCTCGTATCTTCTGCTCTTCGTTTATTCGGAGCGAAAAAGAAACCCGATAGGACGCAAAGATAATTTCAAAGTAACGATTACGATTATTACAATCATTTTTTGATTTGATTAACTGCTGTTTTTGGGTATAACGAGTATCACCGTTAGTTCGGTTAGCTTTCGTTATTAGATGATATCGACTCTGATGATAACCTTTTTCTTTTTTTTCTTCTTTTTCTTTTTTCTTTTCTTTTTTTTTTTAATATCTCCTCTTTTACAGAAAATGAATTCGTCGTCTCGAACAAAACATGAGTTACTTATAGAGAAAGAAAAAATAAAAACAGAAAAGAACGCCACTATCGCGTGCGAATAAAATGTCTCTCCGAAGACGTGCTTGACTATCCAAAAAAAAAAAAAAAAAAAAAAAAAAAAAAAAAAAAAAATACAAACAAACAAGAAATAGAAAAAAAATAGAAAGGACGCTGAAATAATGATAAAAAAAAAAAAGAAATTAAAAAAGAAAAAATTGAAAAAGAGAAAATAGAATATTTGCCGACAATTCGCGTTCTCGCGTTGGTTCAATACGCGTGCGATCCGCGAAGTGAACGGAAGGAATGTAAATTGAGGGACTCGCTTGAAATTGAGAAACGCGATCGCGCGTTATCTCGGCTTTTAACCGCTCGTCGGCCAATCGTAATAACCTATCTTCGCTTTATTAAGTACCCGCAGTAGTACTTTCCATAACGGAATCGCGTCTTAAAGTAAATGGAATCATATCTGCCGGCCTAACGTTCCACGAATTTACATACGTGTATACATGCACGCACACACACATACATATATTTACGTATGTACGTAAAGTACTGACGATCTTGAAAGTCGCATTAGAAGTATGAGAAGAAAAAAAAAAGCAAGTAAAATGAAATACAATTTTCTCTCTTTCTCTCTCTCTCTCTCTCTTTCTCTTTCTCTTTCTCTCTCTCTCTCTCTCT
>NC_057690.1:1776991-1796991 GCF_014466175.1 Vespula pensylvanica | reverse complement strand
CTCTTCTTCTTCTTCTTCTTCTTCTTCTACTACTCCTTTTCTTCGGGCCATACCTACGATACGCTTTCCTGACTCGGGGAATTTTAATGCGAAAAATTGGTCCTACCAGCTTTCGGTCCGAACTCTTCTTACCGAAGACGATAACTTCTCTTACATTCTATTCTTTCTTTTTTTTTTTATTTTCTACGTTGCTTGTAACAACGAAATAATCGATGATATTAATTATATCTATTTTTCTACGGTATTAGAAAAATTTAGAATGCCCCGTGCGAAGTATTAATTTGGAAAGATATATATTAGTTTGACAATTTTTTAATTGAAAATATTTTTATATTAAAGAGTTATATACATATTTTTTAAGATCATATATATATATATATATATATATATATATATATATTTACATCTTTTAATTACTTCAAAGTAAAAATTAATCTAAATTGACATGATATTGTAATAGAATATTAATTCAATTTGATCGTTTCACATGTAATATTAACTGTTAGGTGGTAGACAGTATATAAGCTTTGTACGTTATCGTTGTTGCAATCCCCCTCCCTTCTTTTTTTTTATAAAGAGGGGCGTTTAAGAGAAGAAATAGATCGACGAAATTCCCCCACGATTATTCCCCAGTGGCTCTGATCTATTAATCTTTATGAGACGCACGTAACCACGGGATTTCTTGGCCGGCTTAACGTGCCGGTCCAATAAAAATCTGCTGGTAATCTTTGCGCCGTTGAATGAACCAACGCGATGATAAATAAACTAATAAAAGAGAGAGAGAGAGAGAGAAAGAGAGAGAGAGAGAGAGAGAGAGAGAGAGAGAGAGAGAGAGAGAGAGAGAGCGAACCAATGCATAAGATATTAATTACATTTTAGACGATTTCAATTTCAATAAAAACGATCTGCAAATTTTTTTTTTGATTATATTTATTATATTTTCATTTTATATTTTATATTTCATTTATATTATTATATTTTAATTATATTTTCGATCGATCGATTCGTGATAATAAATTTCATAGAATAAATTTCGCTATTTTTGTTTTATTAATTTATTTTTATTTTACGAGAAAAAACAATCCTCCATTTTTTTGAGAAATTGAAAATAATATCAGGATAGATAATCGACGATTATTAATATCGTTAGAGAGATATCTATATATCTTTCTCCATAAAGTGAATATAATCTATTCGTTACTTTAAATGAATAATAAGTTTCGTATGTTCTTTTTTCATTTCTTTTCCTTTTATAAGATTAAAAGAAAAATATACGATTCTGAAAAAATCAAAAATAATTTCACGATAGATCGACGATTATTGATTCTGTTAGACACACAATATATCTATTTACATTTCTCCTAGGGAACATATACATATGTTTTCGCAAATGCATCGAGAATGATGGGGGACGTGAAAACGACACCCCTCTTTTTTAATAATCTCCATTCTCAGTCACCCCGCAATAGAAGACCGCACGGTTTATCCTTCTCTATACTAAACGACCCTCGTCGATAATAGAAAGCAGTAAAACTCGGTGGGAAACGCACACTTACGTCGGCCAAAATCATCTCCCGTAATCTCGTCGTAACGACGCCGGCCGATTTGCATACGAGCTGCACGAGTCCGGATCATGAATTTATCGCCACCCTATATATGCATATCTACGTGTTCATGTACACGTAGCTTAGTACATATATATATATATATATATACATATATATATATGTATATGTATATGAATATATAAAACCATAGACATACATACGTATATATGTATATATATATATATGTACATATGTATGTATGTATGTATATCCGTGGAATATGATATGCATGTAATACATGTCTGTTCATCGAATATACACGATACTTTATATGTGTATCGTGGCTTGTATGCGTGACGATTATTAATTTCTGAGCGCATTAGAAGGGATAAAGCGACCGGAGGATATTATATGCTAATAAGTTGTGGATAATCGAGAATTCATTCCTCGATCGTTCAGTAAGGATTTCCTCAATATCGCGATCATTGATCGGTATATTTAAAATCTTTAATATTCGATAAATGAGACTTATTCGATATTGATTATTATAGATCGAGCGAAGATCAACGAAAAAAATATTATTTTATACATCTAACATGCTTCTGACAATTAAATATAATAATCACAATGAACGTAATATAAAATGAAATAATACTTTTCATTTAAAAATCGAAATATTTCAATTCCGTTCTCTTACATTCGTTCGTATTAATATATATAATTTTTTCTTTTGTATACAATACTCGTACACAATACTAACGTATGAAATAATATTATTTTTTCACAAAACTAAGGTATCATCCTTTATTTTTTACATCATACGATGACCGTAAATAATTTTTACTGTGCGAAAGTCAAACACGCACAACGAAGACGATTTTGATATCTGACGATTTTGATTTTTACGAGATTACATGCGTTCGTTCTCGTATAAAAGTCGATGAGCTCTCGGACAACAATCCAACTTTTGCTTTCAGATTCGATATGTTTACCAAGGTCTTAACTGCGGATTAACTTCGTAGGCCACTTTAAATCCCCCTTGGGGACCTAGGGGAACTCACCATCGCACGCGCGTCCGCACGCGATATGGTGTCTCGATTATGAGGGTGCTGGATTGATGTTGAAAAGGGTGGGACGGGCGCGATAGGGCGCGGTGAGGGGAGTCGGAGGGTAAAAAGGATCGAGGAGACATATGCCATAGGATGCGTGAAAGGATCACAAACGAAAAAGGACAACCACAACCTCTGCAATGTCAAACGTGTCGAGGGGGTGTCGATGAAACGCATATAGTTATATGGGTATATATGCGTCTATGGTTTTGTGTCTTTACGTTAGCGTCTACGTATTCATATATATATATATATATATATATATATATATATGTATATATGTATATATAACAGGATTTGAACATGACACCCGCACCACCGTCGTCTGTAGCCAATCGACTCCCATTGTTATCGTCGTGTTATACCTCCAATGGATATTTTTGGCGTGAGCCAAACGATGTGACGATTTCTCGTTTGAACTTTGATTTGTTGCGATTATTTCGACGAGATATAGTTTATTAATACGAACAATAGTTTTTTTTTTTTTTTTTTTATAATTTACGCGTACGCTTTTGTCTTGTCTTTTTATTTTTCTTTTTTTTTCTTTTTGTCCTTTTGCCTCTCTTTATCTTCAAAAAGAGCATGGACATGAACTTTTCATTATTCTCTCAGAATCTCTTTAAATCGGCATAAATTTTTTTCAACAAGATATACGGCCATTTCATTCCTTTCTTTTTCTTTTTTATTTATTTATTTATTCTTTTTTTCTTTCCTTAATTTTAGCATCGAAACTTACATTTCTTTTCTTCGACGCCTCTTTTATTCGTCCCGAGATGTCTTTTCCGTTTCCACTCTCATTCACGCTCTCAATGTGACAATAAATTATAAAGCAATGAACGAACGAACGGACGAATGCACTTGAGAATATATTGGTAGTCGTCGAGATTCATTAAGTCGTTCACAAAGATTGTTTCCAAACAACGTGTCAAGTCCACGGTCGCGAATTGGAATAAAAAATTCGATGATGGACGATTCTTTTTCTCTATTTTATTTACTACCTCTACATGATATCTATTTATTTACGATTTCTAACGTGTAATAGAATTAATCTTTCCTTTCTCTCGAGACATTAACTCTAAAAAAAGGATGAGACGAATGAAACGAAAATGAATAAAACTAAATAAACGTTAAAAGCAACAAACACGATAATTACGACGTATATGATATAGTAGACGATAGTTTACAAAAACGAAAGAAGAAAAGAAGAAGAAAACAAAACAAAACAAAAGAAAAGACAAGGAAAACATTAAAACGTTAACTCATCCTGATTATAGCATTTTAAAGTGTACTCCATTACACCAGATCGTTAGCTTAACGCCCGGGATATACCGATTATTATTTTTATTAGAGTTCTCCAATTAGTAACTCGAGCTATTCCAATGCACTACCATTCACTCGTTCCACGAATTTTCTTTTTTTTTTTTTTCATTTTCTCTCTTTCTCTGTCCCTCTCGTTCATTCTTTCGGTCCACCATTCGAGACAAACGAAAAGAGATGGAATTCCGAGCTCGGGCATAAAGACGAGCGAAAAGTGCAAGGTAAGAATGACTCGTTGATTCACCTCCTCTACCTTCCACCCACCCTATTCCTCACCCCCGACGATCCTCATTTCGAACGAGCAAAGTAAAAGAGAGAGACAGAGAGAAAAAGAGAGAGAGAGAGAGAGAGAGAGAGAGAGAGAGAGAGAGAGAGAACAAAAGGAAGATGGAAAAAGAGAGAAAGAGTGGGGATAATGCGATGAATAAGAAAGAAGAAAAATAAGAAAAAATGAGAGAGAGAGAATGAGAGAGACAGAGACAGAGAGAGAGAGAGAGAGAGAGAGAGAGAAAGAGAAAAAAGAGGACGAAGGTAGAGAGACGAGGCCATGAAGAAGAAGAAGAAGAAGAAGAAGAAGAAGAAGAAGAAGAAGAGAGCCGACCGGTCGCGTACGCGGCCGTACTAATTACGAGAAGCATTGGCGCGGGCCCTCGAGAAGAAAATTAAGTAGCCTTAATTAAAGCGGGTCTAACAATATGTATTTAAATTGGCAAGAACATCTCGCGTACCTCTTCTCATCTCTTTCTCTCTCTCTCTCTCTCTCTCTCTGTCTCTCTCTCTCTCTCTCTCTCTCTTTCTCTCTCTTTTTCTTCACCATACTTAAACTCATTTGATGTAGACGTATAAGTACGTACGTATGTATGTCCTGTCCTTGTCTGTAACACATGAAAATTTCACGCTGAAACGAAATCTTATCTCAATAGGAAATGCGTAATTGTTAGGAAGAATTTTAATATCTCGACAGCACGTTCCTTTATAAGCTTCTTTTTTTATAAAAGAGAAGATAAAAAGTGATGAATTGTTTCTTCAAAATCTAGATCGATAAAATTGGACGGATTGATATCGTATTCCTTATGTAGGCGTAGACGATGTTACAGAAAAAAAAAAAAAGAAAAAGAAAAAGTGACAGAAAAAAGAAGCAATGAAAAATACTTCTCTCCAATCTTCGAACTAACGTTTCTACTAAAAAAGTTAGAATATTCGTTTCCCATGTGAGAAAAGACCGAGCGGAATGATATTTTTGATGGAGTAGGGGATTAGCGACTTCTCGATAAGGGATCATGCCGTATCATTAACAAGAAAAACAAACATCCCATGCAGGGGGTAGTTCGGTTCCCTTTTCTCTTTATTTCTTTCTCTCTCTCTCTCTCTCTCTCTCTCTCTCTCTCTCTCTCTCTGTCTCTCTGTCTCTCTCTCTCTTTCCTTTCTATACCGTCTCGAATGAGAAGGAGAGTCGTTCTGGGGGCGGCTTTGAGCAAAGTCCAGCTAATAGAGTCGTTCCTGGTACAGTCGACGTCAGAAGTACGTACCGACCGCCACAAATCATAAGATTAGAATTTTAAATTTCGCCGCACGGTCCCCTACTAGCCAAGAGTCCACGGCCACGTGGTATCTCTCTTCTTTCCTTCTCTCTTTCTCTCTTTCGCTCGTATGCCGCTCGTATGCCGAATTCCCTCGAAATCTCGAAGCACGATCTACCGTCGTCGTCGTCGTCGTCGTAGTCGTAGTCGTCGTAGTCGTCGTCGCCGTAGTCCAGCAACTCGTCGTAGTCGCAACCCCGTCCATTCTTTCAAGACGTAACTGGAGACCCCGGTGAAGGAATAAAATGCGAACTGGGAAGGCTGGTATTTGAATAACGACGACCATTGTACGCGGGAACGGCGGGAACGTTATAAACCTTATTGGGACTCCTTGGATAGAAGAGATTTTGCGAAAGCAGTGTCCCGGATACTTCGAAATCGGGCACCGATCTTTCTCCAGTTCACGGTGGGCCCAAGTGAAAAGAATCAGGTGCTCGGTATCTCGTTCGAATGTCTCGCTGATGTTTTTGGGTTCCCCCTAACCAACGGACTTGGTTTTCGTATGGAATATTGACGTTCGATCGATTTTTAGCCTAGCCGATACTAATACGATACGATGGGGATCCAGAGTTAACAGAGATCGCAGGTATACTGTCGTTGCCGAACAGATTGATAACTGCATTCGTATAATTACTATATTAACGATGAACCGATAGTTTGATAATTTAGTGAATACGAGAAAGGGAAAGAGAAAGAGAGAAAGAGAGAGAGAGAGAGAGAGAGAGAGAGAGAGAGAGAGAGAGAGAGAGAGAGAATGGATACGCAACGAGCAGGTCAATGAGGCGTGGTATCTGGCCGGTGCGTGTAACAACGGCATGCCCCACGTGTCCAATCAACGTGTTTCTTCGTCGAGGCCACCGTGGTCCCGCTGGTGCAGCAGCAACAGCAGCAGCAGCAGCAGCAGCAGCAGCAACAGTAACAGCTACGGCAGCAGCAGGACGAGAAGCCTGCCTACGGAGTTTCGATCTCACAAGGAGGCTAAAAGAAAAGCCTAATCAGCATGCGTCCCGTCCAGCCAATTAGAAATACTCTGTTTTACCGACTGTCACCGAGGATCGCGTATTGAGTTGTATCGGCCGAGTTATGTTCGCTTCGTTAGCCGGAGATCCTCCAGCCTCCGTGCTGTGGACCCTCCTCTCTCTCTCTCTCTCTCTCTCTTTCTTCCTTCCTTCCTTTCTTTCTTTCTTTCTCTTTCATCCTTCCACCACGATGTTCTGGTGTCTCTCTCACAAACACGCATACACGCACCAATGATATCTCTCTTTCTCTTTCTCTTTTCTTTCTCCTTCTAACTCACTTCAACCTCCTTTCCCGCCCTCCCGCCCTCCCTCTGCCACAACTTCCTTGTCCCTCCATACGAGATACAGTCTGTGTATGGGCCGGTGCTTGATTTACGGCCAACGAGTCCTCTCGGTAGTAAGAGAGACTGCTAATAGTCCCTCCACAGGCTCTGCCTGCCCGCAAATATTCCGCTCTCTAATTGGAATTGATTAGGAGACGGGCCCCGGCCGTGGAATAAAGATGGAATTGCTACTCGACCAACCACCAACTCCTGTTACCTACTCTCTCTCTTTCTCTCTTTCTCTTTCTCCCTTTTAACTTGGTTCGCATCCTTAAAAAATCAGAACCGCGTACTACGAGAGAACGAGAGAGAACAAGAGAGAGAGAGAGAGAAAGATCGAAGAGAGAAGCAGGTCGTTGATACGTTCTCTCGTCACACGACAAGGATCAAACATAGGTGAGGGTGCAACGTGCACTTTGACGAGCTCGTTTGCTACATCTTCAAGATGTTCGTTTCGAAAATGTTAAAAGAAGAAAAATACAAAAAGATCTAACTCTTTCGTATATCACAAAAGAATAAGTATTCGAGTTATTAAAATTCGTGTATATCAAATATATTTTCTATTCGTAAATTAGATAATCGAATATCTTCAAGGTGAATAAATTTTCTACAAATTTTGCATATTGTTATCTACGAATTATCATCATCATCATCATCATCATTATTATTATTATTATTATCATCTTATAAGCGCTTAAAAACTAACTAACGAATATATCAATTTACTAGGCGTGATTTACGTCTTAACTTTTCTTTTTCTCTCTTTTCGTTTTCCTTTTTTTCTTCTTATCTCGTCACATACATTTTTTATGAGAGTTTCATTAGAAACACGATGTGTTAATAAATGCAATAAAATCGATGCTCGGAGAATGGATCATACGAGGGAGTCCCATCGACGGGATCATCTGCGAAGAGGAGAGGAAACAAGAAAGATAGATAGATAGATAAATAGATAGATAAATAGAGAGCTAGAAAGAGAAAGAATAGAAGAGGGGATTCCAACGTCCGAGAGAAATATGCAAATGACGATGGTCGAGCCTGATTGAGGTACTTCTCCTTCAGCAAGAGGAATAGCAAGAGAGACCGCGCTTCTTCTTCTTCTTTTTCTTCTTTTTCTTCTTCCTTCATCCTTTCTCTCTCTCCTTCTCTCTCTCTCTCTCTCTCTCTCTCTCTCTCTTTCTTGTTCTTTCTCGATACCCTAAAGAAGAAAGAGAGGAAGAGAGAAAAAGAGAGAGAGAGGGAAAGAGAGGTACTTACATACAACAGTGCCGTGGTTTTGCTCTGAGGACGGAGAAGCTCACCGTCTCATTTTATTTTCGCGTTCGAGGCGCGCTCGTTTGCTATCTCAGTCCAACGCTAACGAGCCTGTTAGCAGCAATTATTCTAATTAATATCTTCTCTACTCGTGGGCGACGCGAGAAAGAGTGAGAGAGAGTATCTCGCTTCTCTCTCTCTCTCTCTCTCTCTCTCTCTCTCTCTTTCTTTCTTTCTTTCTTCTTCTTTTTCTTTCGAAGAAAGAGGACAGCAAACTGGAAAGGAAAGAGAATGAAAGAGAGAGAAAGAGCCAACATCAACGAGCTTTACGACGCTCCTCGTCAAGGTTTTTGCGTTCGCCGCGTGATTGGCTATTACCGTCTCCTTCCTCCTTGCTTGCTTATATACCGCCGTTTGCCGTGCAGGATTGAGTCCTCTTCTCTTTCCTCTTTCTTCGTTCTTCTCTTCCTTCTCCTTGTCCTTCTCCTCTTTATCCTTCTCTTTCTCCTACTTCTCCTTCTTCTTTTATCTCTTCCTTGACGAACACTAAGAACTCCTAACAATGATCATGGAGATCCTTGGTGTTTTCGACTTGGGCTACGAATCCAGCTGGTTAAAGAAGAAAGGAGAAGAAAAAGAAAGAAGAAGAGGAAAAGGAAAAGGAAAAGAAGAAAAAGAAGAAGAAGAAGCCCCTTCCGGCTCTACCTCTAATTGTGTTTGCTCTCGCGTTTAAGACTTTTTTGGGAGACCCACTTTTTCTTTCTGGGGAGCCATTATGCTTTGCCGGCTCATGCCAGGTTCAATCGTCGAGGTCGTATCACCCTTCCTAACACGGAACTCTGTGCTCTCTTTCTCTCTCTCTCTCTCTCTCTCTCTCTCTCTCTCTCTTTCTCTCTCTTTTTCTGTTTCGTTCTTTCTCATTTTTTTCGTTACGTTAGTCTTTTCTGTTCTATAGTATTTATTATCTTGAAATATATAATCATAGAAATGTCTGTTTGTTAATCGTTAACAAACAGCCGGTTAAAGATTCGACGAAATTATTTTATTATTACAAAAAAAAATTGTTGAATAGAAGTAAACGATTTTAAAGGTTACGCCAATGTTGTTCCTCGTAAGAGAGACTGGATAGGAGATGTGCCAGGAACTTTAACTGGTGCTCAATTGCATCGTTCTCGCGAACGACGACAACGACGACGACGACGTGGACCAGAAAGTCGGAGAGAACGATAGTGCCGGCACGTAGCAAATGCGATTGAAGCTAATTTGAAATTTTAAAGTCGGCTCGTACGGGTGCACGTTCGTGGCATCCACGAAGACTTTGTGAAACAAAAGGAGGGTGAGAGAAAGAGAGAATGAGAGAGAGTGAGAGAGTTGAAGCGTGTGGCTGCAGGTTTTCTATGTGTAGTGGAAACAGTACAAGAAGGACACTGTGAATAGAAAAGAGAACGAGAAAGAGGGAGAGAGAGAGAGAGAGAGAACCAGACTGAATTATCGTGATATTTAAATTAACAAATGACATTCTGCATTACCATACCCTGTCTGGATAGTAGCAACCTCGAATTCTTCGAGGGAGACCCTAGGGACAAAGACGTCTAGTGCTTGCCTCTTCCTTTTATCTACGTGTCTCTCTTTCTTTTCCAATGGACCACATACCACCATCTCTAATCCTTTTCGGATCCTTGCGAAGGATATATATATATATATATATATATATATATATATCGAATTCTAATCGACTTTTGTCCGGGATTTGTAACGATACCAAACGTCAACCGAATCACATTATAATGAAATTTATGAAAGCATAGAAATTGTTTCGTTACGTCGAATAAAATAAAAAAAGAAAAAAAAAAGAAAAAAAAAAAAACAAGAAAAGAGCATAAAAATATAGCGGACAAAAAAAAAGAAAATATCAAGCGATCGTTACCAAGAAATTCTTTTGAAAAGGATGATAAAAAAGATCGCGTAAAAAAGTCTCGCGTACCGCAGCTTCCTTCTCTCGTTAACGTTTATGAAAGATTTTCTCGAATCGTTATCTATCATCTATTTCCCCTCTCCCTCGTTTCCTTCTCGCATCCCTCGTTTAACATCTCCAATTAGTTTGGCACGAACGATCCTATTACTATCCCTTTCGAGCTTACGTACGAACCTAATCGATACATGGATTCGAATTGAATCGAATCAAATCAAATCGAATGCAATTTTCGTTTCTACGTCTATGTTTCGATAGCACGTTGATTCCAAGATATTTTCTGAACTGAGAGAGAGAAAGAGAGAGAGGAAGATAGATACAAGGCTGGTTTCGTATTTAACGAGCGCAGCAACGTTAACGCACAGCAAACGCCACGTTTAAGAATAAGAAGAAACTAAGTCCTTTAATAAGACTTAATCTTCATCGGTTCGCCGTCTGGAGGCCGTCGAAAAAGTGGGGATCCCTCCTCCCTCTCCTCACCATCCCCAACCAACATCATCACCACCACTACCAGTACTCCGAGGATCGTTGGAAATGAAGTAATTATACACCACGTAGACGGCAAACCGGGGACTACTATCCTTCTTTTCCTTTGCTTTTAATGACATCGATAAAATAATTATTAGCCGAGTTGGCTACCGTTTAGTGCGAAACTACCCCGATACACGTATTGGTATATTTACGATAAGAAACACAGAGGCACAAGCGTGCACGTATTAACTCAAACTTATTAATGTCTTCGAACCTTCACGCTCTAACGCACGTACGAATTATAGCTCATCCTGATCGTTCGAAACGTAAAAGAAATTTTTAACTCTTAATAACGACGACATGTTCATTCTCTCTCTCTCTCTCTCTCTCTCTCTCTCTCTCTCTCTCTTTCTCTCTTACTCACTCTATCTATATATCTATCTATCTCTGTCTGTCTATCTATCTTTTAAAAGCACAACGAAAAAAACAGATCACAAAATCGCTAAGAAAATTTTTATATTTAAATAATATAAGAATATATATATATATGTATATATATTTTCCAAGAATAGAACAGCGTTTAATTCGAGGGAAAACAAACGTAACGACTTGGTCGGCGAGGAAATAACGTATAGAGCGAATAAAGGAGTCGCATGCACGCTCACTGGCAACGATTAAAGCAATGAGCATCGATCGGTCGACGCTCACAGAATCGCGAGAACCTTATCCCCGTAGAGATCTTCGTTATGGCACGTTGGGAGTGCGCTAAACGGCGACGATTATACAAATAGAAGGGAGATTATTTATTGAGTTGAGATTTCTCGGAGAATCCTTCCTTCTCTCTTCCTCGTACGATCTTAATATTTATTTACGGAATAAATACGTTACGACGAATATAAAGAGAAAACTTTGCGTTAATCTTTTTCTTCGTTAAAGCTCAATGAATATCGTAGAGAAGAGAAACAGACAAAGACAGAAAGAGAGAGAGAGAGAGAGAGAGAGAGAGAGAGAGAGAGAGAAGTTGAAGGGCTTGTTAAAAGGGCGAGAACAGATTGATTATTTATGACGGTTACACGCGAGAACGATACTCCCGGGCGTTTATTAGTAGCTACTGAGAGAAAGAGAGAGAGAGAGAATTTGCTTTTATAACGCTTCTGAGTCCTTTAACGGGCGATCATCGGCGTTTGTTAAGTGCCTCACCGATACGAATCGTATTCGACGGTATATAAATCCTGATAACGACGTTGCCGAACACTTTTTACAAACATCTTTCAAAGGAGCAAAGAGGAATTCGAGTTTTATCTTTTCCTTTTACTTCTCTATTCCAATTCATACATACATACATACCTAACTGATTTATCTATTTATCAATCGTAATACCTACCAACATTTAATCTTAACATTTTACGATGTAACAATATTTTAATTGAAATAATACTATTTTTTAAAACAAAACAGACATACGCACACACATACACACATGCATATATATATATATATATATATATATATATACAGATACATAAAATAGAAAAGAAGGGACGCGTCAGTACCGACGAGAAGGCCTTGGGCATTCATCCATCCCTAATAAATTCAAACGAGCAAAATATAAATTTTCTACGACGCGTGGAGCAACAAGCAACATTAACATCAACATCAACATCAACAGCAACGGTAACAGCATCAGCACCAGCACCAACAAGATGGCGTCTCGTTCGATGGAGGGACGAAGGAAGGTCGGAGTTACGGAAAGAGATGGAAAGAGAAAAAAAGAAAAGGATCGGAGCTAGTAGTAGGAGAAGCATCGAGTACGGCCGGCAAGTATTATACCTCTCGCGTAGAATGGAAGGTAGAAGAAGGATAGGATAGAAGGATAGAGAGGTGGGGGAGGAAGGGAGGAGAAAAAGCCACCCTCTCTTTCTCTTTCTATCATAAGGATACACATAGAAAGAGAAAAAGGGAAAGAGAAAGAGAGAAAGAGAAAGATAGAGATAGAAAGAGAAGGAGAGAGAGAGAGAGAGAGAGAGAGAACACAGACACACACACATTGTATATATGTATGTGTATACCAAACTGGAAGAGAGAGAGATCTGCTCGCTGAGATAGCGGGGTGATCTGTGAGGCCCGGTGTGTGGTACCCCTTTCGCGAAAGCGTGCAGGACGTTCGCGAAAGGGGGCTGCGATCTGGACGTCGAACTAACCAACGAACGAACGAACGAACGAACCAACGGAGATTCCGTGGAAGAGAAAGAGAGAGAAAGAAAAAGAGGGAAAGAGAAAGAAAGAAAGAGAGAGGGAACGTGTAACTACGTACCACGCGGACCCTCCAAGGAGAGCTTGGATTGAGACGTCGTGGCCTCTTTGTATCGGCCGTGATGCTTTCGGAGCAACGTATTTACGAGTAACGCCGTGTAACCGTGCTCTCGCTCTTGCGAGAGACCGGCTATCTTCTTCTTCTTCTTCTTCTTCTTCTTCTACTCTATCCATCTCTCTCTCTCTCTCTCTCTCTCTCTCTTTCTCTTTTTCTTTCTCTCTCTTTGTCTCTCTTTCTTTATTTCTATATAGAACCTATGGCCTTTCTCTCTACCACCGAGCGGATCGCGGCACATTTGAATTCGAAGAAAAAGTACCTACGATGCGGCACGACGGGATGAGCAAAAGAGAGAGAGAGAGAGAGAGAGAAAGAGAGATACGTCGCGGAAACGACGTATCCCGCGGAAAGATGGCGGCTTTAGATCCTTAGAAAACCGAACGAATACTTCACGAAGGCTTCGTCGATCGTGTGGAGTAACATCTAGCAATGGGCTATCGCGGAAAGGTAATTAGTAAAATGAGATCGAGTTTAGAACCGTACGAGTTTGATCTTCTAAGTCTATCTAGTCGCTTCTCTATACGTGTGTATGTACGTATGTAAGTGTGTATATATTATATACGTGTAATTAAGTAAGTTACGCTCGTACATACATATGTATGTATTTATATATACGTAACTGTATTTACGTCTATGTCTATGTTTCTATGCGTTGTGTTCAACAGCGCGTGAGAACGACTATGATGTACTCTAATCGGAAAATTTCTATTATTCTCGATCATTCGCTTCGTTGGCTCCATTTACGTTTTCGAGGATCAAACATGAAGGGATAATAAGGGATATGAGAAGATTATACTGAATTTGTATTATTATTCTCTATTTTTTTCTTCCTTTTTCTTTCTAACTTTTCGAAAGGTCAATCGTGCAACGATTTATTGTCTTTTATCGAGTAGTATTTCTTATACAAAAAATTTTTATTCTTTTTTGATAGAAAACAGTTTCAATTATTTACCCCTCCACCCTCATCCGCCTAACGCAAAACTCGTCCATTATTTTTCTATCGTCGAACTTTATAATTACGTTTAACAACCTTTAACTATCGTAAAAGTGTCTTCTCGTCGCATGATTTAGATGTAACGGCCAAATATAATTAACGTTTTCTAATAATAAATCTGTCGTATAATTGTATAGATATAATAAATACGTGTATCCATCTATATAATATCACGGATACGTATATAATAAAAAAAAAATAAATGAAACCTTTATGATATAATAATAAATATAATTTATGTATATAAATGAATATAAATGAATATAAATGAAATAATTAAGATATTATATGAAAACCATTTTATATATCGAACGTTTATAGTTTCATTATCATTTTCCTATATTTTGATAACATCAAACGAGATTTCTCTCTCTCTCTCTCTCTCTCTCTCTCTCTCTCTCCCCCTCTTTCTTTCTTTCTTTTTAATCGATTCATAGAATACTTTTTTTCCCAAATATACATACCTATGCGGTTTGGGAACGTATCCCAAGATCATTCTAATTTTACTAAAACATTCTTTTCTTTTTTTTTATTCTCGCGTTCTTTCTCCTTGTTCCTTTATTAGATGGAGGAGGGCTATCCGAGTTCGAAGAAAAAAGTTACGATCCCGTCGGCCGTAAATCCTAATACGTTTCTCCGATCGTCGCGAAATAGCGCGAACTCGAAGGCATCTTTTCCAGCTCGTTCATCTCGTAGAGATGTTTGTCTCTCTCTCTCTCTCTCTCTCTCTCTCTCTCTCTCTCTCTCTCTCTCTCTCTTACGCACACACATACATTCTTTTTGGATAACATAACAGGACGATTTAGAGGCGGCGTGAATTAACGTGCGTTCGCGGTATCCTATCATTAGAAACTCACCACGCCTCCACGTCTGACGACCGCCCCTTGTCGTTTCTTACCGAACGACGCCTCGTAAATCCTTCCTTCATGAGGATTCACTCTCGATAACGATCGAACATCGTAGATAACTTTAAAATTTGATTTCATCAAATTCGAAATTCATCTGGAATAGGATTGTTACATGGTGGGAGGAGGGAAGAGAGGAAAGGTCGTGTCTACAGTTTCAAAAGGAAAAAAAAAAGAGAATATAAGAAAAAAGATCTTACATAAAAAAAAGAATATATATTTTTTTTATGTAATATATATATATATATATATATATGATATATATATATATAATATAATATAATATATGTATATATATATATATACGTATTTTACATATTCATTCATGAAAAAGTTTTACTAATAGAAGAAAGTTTACTAGAATGAAATCATACGATATTGAACAAATAAGATTATTTAAATCATTAATGAGTATCGTACGAAGGATGATTTACAAAACAAATCAAATTACATATGTATATCTTTATAAGAATGAAATGAATTTCGAGAACGTCGTGAAAGTGAGCGAACAAAATGAGATTTCCACGAGAAAGTTTGGAAAAATTAGTTTAAGGTAATTAACGTTTTAAAATTATTTTCTTCGAACATTTAACGATCAGATAGGTAAGTAGTTAAATAGATATTTATATATAACCTATTTGACAAATCTTTTCCAATGAAATCCAATATTATCTTATCGAAGGGACAATAAGTGAGATGTCATCGTTAGGGACCGAAAATCTCGTGAAAAGGGGAACGGAACGATTCTATATCGTTTGAAGGGATTAATTACTACTTCGGAAAGAGATACTCAAGGGTGGGCTCCAACAAACGAATTCAATCTTCTCCCTCTCTCTCTCTCTCTCTCTTCTTCTTTCTCATCGGACATATCTTTGAGCGATCGTGTATACCGTCGGCAGCCTTTGACGCGAATGACTGGCTCTAATCCGCTAAGTTAGACAAACAAATGACAATGGAGATCGCTTATCTCGCGAGAGGAGAAGTGGACGAAGTAGGAGTTCGAAGGACTTTGGAAGGTTGATGAGAAGGAGAAGTTGAAAGAGCGAACGAACGAACGAACGAGAAAAAGAGAGGAAGAGAGAGAGAGAGAGAGAGTGCCCCTCGTCGATGGCTCGTTCTAACGCAGGTGAGGTCTAACGACGTTAGGTCCCTAATGAGTGATGCACCACGCTAATTGGCATTAGGCCGTTGGCTATTGTTCTTCGTTACGACCAACCGACGACTCCGACGGCTCTTTGCTAAAACTGCGAACGAGTTCGTTCGAAGATCGAATATAACTTGAATTCCGCGTCCTTAAATAAATCTTCTAAAATAATATATATATATATTTTTTTTTCTTATTTTTATTTTATTTTTTTTTTCATAATACGAAATGTTTTGCAATTATAATATGACAAAGCTTTTCGAAAATGTTATAATTTCATATTTAAATAAATATCTTATTTAGATCGGTCGATGATAAATGTTATTATGTTAGCGTCAAGCAATATGTCTGATCGTATTAATTCGATACGTATAAGTAAGTAGATAGTTACCTATATCTACCTACTTAAATGCGCACGTTGAAATATAAAAATGAAGTTTATTATAACTATTACAAAGGACGATTGTTTTCCGAATCGAGAAAAGATTTTCAGCTAATTATCGTCAAGCTGTCCAAATCCCATCGAGATTATGATATCGTATTAGAGGCATATATCGGATATTAATGACGGAGAAGGAGCGATTACGTACGAACGTTTGCCCAATCGTTGGTCATCGATCAAGACAACGTGTAAGTAAGGTAGGTAGGTAGGTAGGTAGGTAGGTAGATAGATATAATAGTTCAGAAACAGTTGCCGTAACGCTCGCGACATAATTAGCGAGTAGATCGATAGAGAAGCAATTTTATTGCCTCCGGTCAATTATCTGACCGATCTAACCAATTACAGTGGTTTTATAGTGAAGAAGGTAATACGTATCGTTTCTACGATAACGACAACTTGATGACGACCGACCGATCGAGTTAACTATCTAGGAGTAAAACTTCCGTGGTAATCTAATAGACGTAGTAGATAGATATATACACACCTGTGCGAGCAAAAATCATTCGAACGTCCATTCGAATTCCTTCTCGAGTGCTCCGAGATCGAGTAGGTATATCTTTAAAGGAACAAAGATGGTCGAACGTTTCGTAAAAAGCTAAGATACACCAGGATCTTACCTGAGAGGTGTCGTAAAGCATCGAGGAATCTTCGACTGTTGGAATTCCATCTCCTCACGAGGTTTGTACCTGTTGAGAAAAGAGAGAGAGAGAGAGAGAGAGACAGACAGATAGACGGACATATATGTGTGTGTGTGTGTGCGTGTATGTATGCGTGTGTGTAGAGAGAAAGAGAGAAAAAGAGAGAAAGAATAAAGGTAGAAGAAAGAAACCTAGCAGTAAAAGGGAATTATTTTAACGATGACAAACGATCCGCTTTGGTCACCGATAAATCCAAACGGGAAGCCGAAAAAATTTAATTTTCCCGCCACGCCCACCTGGTGCGAGCTAGAAAATACAAATTACCAAGCTAGAAATAAACGTCGTCGCTTCGTCGACGTTCGTATAAGGAAGGAGAAGAGATCTCGGTGGCGAGTTAAAAAACGATTTTTCTTCGAGAAGGGCGCCCATTGTCCATTGGCTTCAACCATATACATACATATATATGTATACAAACATATATCTATATATATATATATAGATATATATTATATATATAATATATCTATGAATCTAGTATATACATATATGTACAGATACTTATATATATGTCGTCCTTTCAGTAAAGCCTCTCGACGGGTTCGATCGTCCAGAAAATTTTCCTTATGAACTCGCTACACTCGAAACTCGACTCCCACGTGGAGAAATGTTCTGGACATGATTTCATTAAGTAGTTCTCTAGTAGTCCTTTGCCTTTACACGTTGGATACGATTTTCCCATGATTCCAATACCCTCTTCTTCTTTTGCTTCTTTTCAATTCTCGAGAGCGCACGAATACAATGCTCGGCAGGAGTTGGTCGAGTTATATCCCTTCGAAAAAAATAAAAAAAAAAAAAAAAAAAAAAAGAGAAAAAATAGAAAAAAGTTTCCACTTCTGTCCCTTCGTTACACCTGCAGCTTTTCCTCTTTTTTTTTTCTTTTTTCTTTTTTTGCTTTTTTTTCCTCTCGTGCGTCTTCTGAAACTCTTATGAAAAGAGTCGTGTCGAGTCGAGTCACTTCTTCGCTCGACAACTATACCTACTTATGTTTGACGGCTCAATAAAGCGAGACGTCATTTGTGGTTGAACGAGTAGAGTCAATCGTGACTACTTCTTTCGCGAATTCGTATCCCATATCTCAGAGAATTATGAAATTGACCAGTTCTCTCTTTGACAGAATACAAGATATGTACTTACTCATATACTTACTTATTTACTTACTTACTTACTTAGTTACTTACTTACTCATTTACGGTTAAAACGTTCCACGTGAATATTATATTATCGATAATAGAATTGTTTCAAACCGTCTGATGTATTCTCATCTCTTGAAAGGAATGTAAACAGTTACTTCATTACAACTTGTTCAACTTCCTGAAGTATCGCTTTCAATCGTGTTAACAGGCCTGTTCGATCTTCCACGTCAAGTATTTCTACCTACTATACAAGAATCAATATTAAAATATTATCAACGAAAAATAATCTGAGACTCAGAAGATTATTATATTCGATTCGAGGATTCAAATCGTCGAAAACAAAAATAGAAAATAAATAAAAAAAGAAAAAAGAAACCAAAAGAAAGAAAGAAGGAAAGAAAGAAAGAAAGAAAGAAAGAAAAAAGAAAGAAAAATTGTTCACTCGTGATAAGTAAGATTTCAAACGATTTATATTCACGGTTTGTTGAACTTTCGTCCGATTGAATCGATAATAATGACGTCGACAAATGTATCGGCATGTTAACCAGGTTAACAAAAATTCCATAGTATCGGTTTGCTTTATTGCATTGAGCAATCAATAACTATCTTTCTATGACAAGCCATGCACACGATATATCGAAGAGAAGAAGGCGGAGGCGGTGGAGGTGGAGGTGGAGGTGGAGGTGGTGATGGTGGTGGTGGTGGTGGTGGTGGTGGTGGTGGTGGTGGCAGCTTCACAACGAGACCACTGAGAAGGCCTGATTCTTCGTGCAGGTGTTGGTACCTCAGCAGAACGGGGCAGAACTCTCGAAGCCGACAAAGGCCGCCAGGCAACGGGAGAGTTGCATTCGGCATTTGTTTCTGGGGATACTTAGATCGTAATCTCTCTGCCGAGGCACCGACTTTGGTGGTGCCACCAGTCCCGATAATGTTGCTGGTTGTGAATGGTGGTGGATGGTGGACGGTGGATGGTATACTTTGACTCTCGCTGCCGGTTCTTGTGTATGCACCATTTTTTCCATCTCCAACCCTCTTAAATCCTACGCGAAAGCGTTCCCTTAGCGGTCTCTTAATTCTTTTTTTTTTTTTTATTTGTTCGTTTGTTTTTTATTTTATATTATAGCAACACTTTTAAACAATCCCAAGAAACGTAAGTAGGAAGTTAAAAGAGTCTTCGTAGATATCTATGCGCGATTATCTTCGATTACTCCGTTAAAGAACGATCAAAAATCTTAATATTGTAGATCAGAAATTCTAAAACGTTATTTTAGATTTCTTGATATTATTTGAACGGGTGAAATTATTGAAGGCAGGTTTTAAAACACTTGTATCTTATTAATGTACTTGCCAAAGTACTTGTTGTATAATAAAATATATTAGATACTTGTCCTTAATCCGGTTGCATTTATAAATACGTTCATTTATCAGATAACTATTAATCAAGGAAGACACGTTCTAAAATACTTGTTGTACCTTGTTAAAATACTTGCCAAAGTACTTGTTGTATAATAAAAACTATTATACCGATCCTTAACCCTATCGTATTTATAAATAGGTTAATTTATCAGATAACTATCTATCAATGAAGACACGTTCTAAAACACCTGTTATACCTTGTTAAACTACTTGTTCTACAATAAAATATATTATACCTGTCCCGTCGTATTTATAAATAGACTTATATATCAGATGTTGTCTACCTATCAACGAAGACACAACGT
>NC_057690.1:1741991-1771991 GCF_014466175.1 Vespula pensylvanica | reverse complement strand
ATTTCATGTCTCTCACCCGTAACCGATAATATGTATGTACATACAAGTTGTTTGCAAAATAAGCAAACAAAAATAAGCATATGATCGGATTTTAATGAGCGCGCCCTCGCATGTCGAAAGATCTTGCTCGCTTTCTTTTTTTCATTAACGAGTTTAATTAATGCGAATATATCGTCAATATTTTCCAACAATTACATCTCAAAAATACTAACACCATCCAATGTGGATTAATCTATTGCGAGATATCGTAATATGTAACAACAAATCATTCCGTCAATTTTATTTGTAATTTTTCTTTTTTCCCTTTCATAAGGAATTTTAAATTAAGTAATTCAGCTCGTATTTATTATACGATTTGTACGGTAAACACTTTATTATCGCCATTATTATGACTGCTACATGATTGATTTGTAAATAAAATGATTCTTTCGAAATCGAGAAACACGAAAATCGACATTAAAAATCCAGTTTTTTCTAATTATATATTACACATACTTTAGATGAATTAAGTAATCAAGAAAAGATACAAATTATTATTTCATTTTCTATTTCAGTTGATTATAAACTTATCAAATTGTGGGTATATTTAAACAAATCGATTTATACGACTTTGACAGTTCTCAAACTCTAATTCTAACATCTGAGGTGGAAAAAAAAAGAAAGAAAAATGTTAAAAAGGACACGGTCCTGAGATCGATAAAAACCAATGGTATCGACGAAGAACGAGATGACAAACGCAGCGAACGAATATTTAACTGATCGAATCATCTCGTCTTTCCAACACGAGAGGGGCAGAGAGAGAGAGAGAGAGAGAGAGAGAGAAAGAAAGAGAAAGAGTGACGTGGGCCAAGCCGCATTATTAAGGATGAGCTCGTAATAATATCGAACCAGCAGACAAATTGGACCACCCTGGGCCTACCCCCTGGTGCACGCTCCACACGCTCTCCGAAAGAAAAAACTCCGTTGATGCTACCAGCTGAGATATCGAGATAATGGCGATACCAACGTCAGTGAGAGAAAGATAGAAAAGAGAGAGAGAGAGAGAGAGAGAGAGAAAGAGAGAGAGAGAGAAAGAAAGAGAGAAAGTCCTTTCGTCCCTCTCACTCTTTCTCTTTCATAAAAATTTTTCTCTATGACAATCCCTTAAGATACCTTCGATCAAATCGGTAGATACGCGTTTGAAATTTCATCGATACTTAAATCTTTTGATCATCCCTACTGACATCTTTTTTATTTTATTTTATTTTATTTTATTTTATTTTATTTTATTTTATTTTATTTTATTTTTAGTTGTTTTAATTTATTTTGTTCTTTTTATTCCTCTTTTGTTATCCTTTCATGTGGATGCTTTAATACGATAATATTCATTAATTTATTATACGTGTGTGTGTATATATATATATATTGTTTTTATGTAATCTTTTATATATAAAAAATTTAATCGTATAAAAAAAAATATATGTTACGTAATATTTTAACATTTTTACATAACCTTTTTACATAATATTTTATGTAATAAATATTTCATTATTATTTTTTAACTTGTCGAATCGATGTCTATTATTAGTACTTCGATGATAATATTCTTTATATCCTTTTATTTTTTTTCTTTCCTTCTTCTTTTTAATTATTATTATATATATATAAAAAAAAAAAAAAAACATTTTCACGCGTTATGTTATCTTTCTCTTGCTAGATACTTTCTCAATATTATTTCCATTATAGTATATGCATAAACAATCTCTCGTCAGATAGTTACAAATTATCAATGATTTCGTTCAAAAAGGTTATTACTAAATCGTATAATATAACTTCGCGATTGAATACCATACTGCTTATTATATTTCTCGAATATAATATGTATGTTTAACGTTGAAACGTTTATTCACAATTTAAGTTGATTAAACGCGATAATACCAATAATTAATCTCAATATTGGTGGGGAGAAGCTCTTTTAATATCCCGACTTTCTACATTTCATATTGGGATTTTCTCTTCTTCTTCTTCTTCTTCTTCTTCTTTTTCTTTTTCTTTTTCTTTTTCTTCTCTGTATTTGAATAATACTAAGCGAGAAAGAAAGAGAGAGAGAGAGAAAGAGCTGATTGCCAAAGAAAAAAACTATTTGCGTAGTCGAAGATATAAAATTCAAAGGGTAATCGAATATTTCCATGAAAGATTCCACAATTATACGAAGCTACAACGTTTGATTCGTTTTCTGTCATCTCACGTAATTCTTTAAAAAAAAAAAAAAAAAAAAAGAAATATATATATGTATGTTTTTTACAAAATAATCATCAATCATAACGATTTCGACACAATTAAAACATATTCGTATAACGCAATTATTTCCGTGCTGTTGCAAGGTCTAAGAAAAAAGAAAGATAAAAAAAGAAACAAACAAAGAACAGACAAAAATTAAACAGAAAATAATTGTACTCGCACTATAAGGAATTTCGTTGTGGGATGAACGAACGTTGTTTGATTTTTATATGGAACTTTTAATTATTGATCGATTCATTTGCTATATTCCTGGAAATGGGAAGAAAAGAAGAAAAAAGAAAAGAAAAGAAAAAGGAACAAAAAACCGAAAAAAAGACAAAGAATTTTAATATGAAATTTATTTTTTCTTTTTTCTTTTTTCCCTTCCTTCTTTTCCCCTTTTCTTTTTCTTTTCTTATAGTAGTCGTAACGTCAAAATTTTTTGTCCTGGACCCTCGCCAGGCCCCATTTTTCGTGATTTATGACCTTCGGAAATACGGGTCCAGCTTTTTCTCGCTAGGTCAAGCCTCAATGGGACGAAGGTCCGAACTAATTTCGTAATATGGGATCTGTAACCGCTGCTGGAAATTCATTAGCGGCTCGATAGCGGGGTTAGATTGAGATATCAGCTTGGACTTTTCTCGTTTACGATGAGATTTTTTCGACCGGTGCATAAGGTCGCCCATTTTTCTTGACGATAACAAACGGTTATTGACTTTCTCGAAATCTAAGATAGTTATTTATGAGAAACATTTATTTATTTTTTTTTTCCACCATTTTTTTCCTTTCTTTTTTCTTTTCTCTTTTTTTTTTTTTTTTTCTTCTCAAATCTCACCCGCGCCTCTCACGCGCCTATCACTCGCATTAATTTTAAATTACACACGAATCTTATATGCCCTTTGCTACTTCGAATTATTAAATATTTCCATTGTTTTTAGACGGATAAGAAAGAATCTCGTATCGGGAAAGAAAAAATATTATAAATTTAAAAACAGAAAAAGAAAAAAAAATACTATCAATCTTGTCGACAATCTCTTCGCCATTGACGAAAATTATAATCTCGAGTCTTTGTCACGTTCGCGTGTTAAGTGTTGATATGAAATGTTATGAATAATATGTTATGATGTCATGAGATACGATAAACAAAATGTATATTTAATAAATACATGATTATTTCATTCGATACGAGAATGATCAAATTTGTTGCTCAAACCGATTAACTACAGCCATCTGTTCGTAAGGCTATTTAAGATCGATCCTACTGTTGAACAGAACGAACCTTCGGTGATACGTATCGATGTATGGTAAAGAAGTTTCAAATAGATTTATTCTAAAATCGACCGAGTATATTATCATAAACTAAGAAACCTTTTTTATCGACGATAACTTATCGACGGTGATAATTTTAAGGATTAAACGAAATTATCAAAAATATTTCTAAATATTATTATCGTTGATTTTATCTTCCAAAAAAGTAGATAAAACTATTTCCAAAAAAATCTTAATAAACGATATTAATGAAAATAAGTTATCGATTACTTCGAATAAAAATTTAAATGTACTTTCGAAAAAGAAAAAAAATCAAAGTTACCACGGATATCAGTGAAGACCATAAATAAAGATATTGATTTGAGTGTGCAGCAGTAACTTTGTAATTTGAGATCAATTAACAAAAGATAAAACTGTTCCGTTGATCATAAAATGTTCGTTCTTTGACTGTCACGAGTACCGCATGATTTATGTGCTAATAATTACTCTCCGCATGCTCGCAGTAGTAACGACCGTGTTAATGCACAAAAAGTACAAGCTGCTAGTAATAAAAAAAAAAGATATAAAGAAAAAAGGAATTAAAAAATAATAAAATAAAAAAAAAAAGGAAAAGAAAGAACTTCAAAACGAGAACGATATATCGGTGTTTACTCAAAAAGATTCTTTTAAACATGTCAAATATCGTCCAGTTAATATTAAGACCAAATTAACGCGTCCTGTCGTGTCATGAACGACTTATATCCTAATGATTATGCGGATCGTTAGAAGGCTCAAGGGTCCGAGAAAGAAACTGGGCGTTAAAATCGGGCCGAGTTTGTTGACACTGAAGTCATAGGAAGGTAATCCACAGCTCGAGTTTTATCTTCAAGTGCCAACCATGGACACGCTTTCCACTTTTTTCCCACAGTAAAGAAACCTGAAAACATAAGCTAATACGGTGGTGTTAAATTTATTAGTTTATACCGTAGATCACGATATAAACTAATCATCATATAAATATAGATCACTTCCATGTATTCACACGAGTTTATATCTATCTCATCGATTGTTAAAGAATCTATATGACGTGCATACATACAGAGAGATTTACGAAATTCATTCTGCGTAAAAAATGATAAATTATTAAATAATAAATTATATAATGTGAGAGTTATAATGTTACTTATAAAGAAGTATATTACTAAATTATATTAGATATATAGTTATATCAAAATTATATCAATCAATGTATTATATGAAACTATTTTAAATATTTATATATATATATATATGCACATAATATAATAAATAACTATACTATATTATATTATAAATCAATTTTCCGACATGATCGATAAATTAATTTTCTGCTCGACGAAGTTTAACAAGATTTAAAAAATATATATACATATAAGATATTACATCGTAGAAAAATCAATTACGATGAAGATAAAAAAGAATGAATAAAACCATTTGATCTGAAATATCGTATAATGATTATATTAAGAATAATTTTGCAATCCAAAATTCCAAATTAGATTGGTTACGATGCCAATCACAAAAAAAAAACAGAGAGAGAGAGAGAGAAAAAAAGAGAAAAAAAAAGAGAGAGAAACGAAAAAAGAAAACGAAGAAAACGAAGAACAGATAAATATGTCCAACACCAATACGAACTTAAACGCGTCGTGTAAACGACGAGTGCGTTTTCCGTCGGTTACCGCAGAAAAATAAAAGGAGGGATATGCTCGGCAGTCTAGACAACCAGAAGCACGCAATTGTCTGGACCACTCGTGAGACGAAACGACGAAAGTCTCTTCGTAGTACTATGTAAGTGCGGGAACGTAGTAGTACTTTCGTAGCTTTGACCTTTTCAAGCACAATGCAGCAGGGCCTTTGCAGGACCGACCTTTGCACTCATCGACTGGACTTTCAATGGATACGTGTTTTCTCGTGTTTTTGTTTACGTCTAAAAGGAAATGATTTTTTTTTTTTTTTCTTTTCTCCTATTGTGACATTCGAATATCCTGTATAAGAAGAAACAAAAAAAAAAGTTAAGAAAAAAAGTAAGTTCATTCGTCCCTTCGTTATTCTAATAGCGCGTTTAGATCGATCGATAAAATTTATATCGAGATAATCGTTCGATTTGAAACAATAATTATTACAAAAGTGAAAAGTGTATTTGATGTTATAAGCTAATGTTATAAGATTATATAAATCAAAAAGATAAGAACGAACGATTTCATTAATTGTATGTATCCTCTTTTTAATCGTTTCTAATTCAATTCAAACATATTAAATATCAATAAAAATTAATTCGTGTTGCACGTGAAGAATCGTTCGACGATGATTATTAGACAAAAAAAAAAGGAACATAAAAAAAAAAAAAAAACCGAGAAGTTGAACATTCGTCGTGAAATTAGAACGCGAATTGTCAGAAATTGAAATCGATCCTTATGTACTTCGGTATATCCTTGATTTCCGATCTACATAGATCCAGATTATTTAAATGTAATTCGAAAAGACAGAAAAACAAAGAAACGGAAAAATATTTACACTATGTATATAAGCAAACAAGGAAGTAAGTAAACAAGTAAGTAAATATATACTTACGTCTCATTTGATTTTATCAATATATCCGAATTATTATCGATCCGATAAAAAAGAATAAAAATAGAAAAAAAAAAGATAGAAAAAAGAAAGAAATCGATGAGATGAAGAAGGATGAGAAAGAAGATGAAATCACAGACATCGTCTTATTGTTCGTAACATCCTCACGATGTTTTAAGGAGAGAAAAAGCAGATCCTGGGAAAGAAAGCAAAAGTAGTAAGAAGGGCACCATGGGCGGTATTTGACCTCCCACGAGCCTGCCACGACTAACAAGAAGAAGAAGAGGAAGAAAAAGAAGAAAAAGAAGAAGAAGAAGATGAAGAAAAAGATGATGACGATGAAAAAGGAGAGGAAGATAGAAGAGAAGATCGGACTGTATAGGAGATTTTCTATAAACTCCCGACGGATAGAAAGAGAGAGAAAGAGAGAGAGAGAGAGAGAGAGAGAGAGAGAGAGAAGTATCGGTGCCATATAGTCGCATGAAGCAGCTTATGTATTTAAACGCGAGACGGACGCGACGGACGGTCCGATCTTTCTTTCTCTTGACAAAGGGCCCTTTTGTATCTATACTATGCCATGTACTTACTTACTAACATGGACGTCGAGAACGTCTTGCAACTGGACACCACCGTTGCCATTGGCTTTCAGGATTTCTTTCGCTTCTGTCCACCTAGTTTTATAGTAATCGATTTAAATCCCACTTGGTAGAAATAAAAAAATATTCTTTTACATGTACATTCATTTAACAGATAAATAAGTAAGTACTTAATCGTTCTACGTTTCGATCCGTCGGGGATAATTATTTGATGAAGAAATTTTTAGATATCAGGGTTCAAATGTAAAGGTTCTTTTAATTGTTTAAATCGGTTCAAATATATGTGTGTACGTGTGTACGATATACATGTGATATAAATTATAATTAATAACAAATTATAAAAATGTATTAATGTATAATCATAATGTATATAAATTGAAATTAATTAAATATAATTTCTGGGAGATTCGATGTTTAGCTCGTATTTTTTGTAATTTATATTTTGTAATTTTACGTGACTTCTTGTTTCATATTAATTGATAAAATTAAAATCTTAATGAAATAAATAAATATCTGATAAGTTATATCTACCTCGTATAATCGTTATCTGTGATTTTTTGTGGAAAAATAAAATTCGAATTTTTCTTTTTAGATTAGGAAAAAAAGAAACGTAAAAAAAGAGAGAAGAAAAAAGAAAATTTCATGTTGGACAATGGGTTCGCACGCGTACCAGCAGGTCCTCGAGACGCCGTGACCGGCGTCGCTTTCCCACAGTTAAGAAGGCGCCTCGCTATCTCTTGGCGCCTACTATACACGACAGGGCCACGCATTCACCAACACAAATGCTTCTTCCTATTCGTAATCGTTCTTCTAACACATTAATCATCCCGATACAAATATATGAAAAAAATATATATATATATTTATACATACATATACATGTGTAATTATTATTTTAATGTTAAAAGTAAAGTAATTTCGAAAGGATTCTTTGGATTATACAGCAATATATCACAGTTCGTAAATCTGTAATTTGTTAATTGATCATATTAAAAAAGAATTAAAGGAATGTATGATCGTTATTACAATAATCGTAATATATAAATATAATATGTTATATCATAATGATGATATAAGATATACCCTTTCTATTTCTTTTTCTTTCTCTATCTCTATCTGTATCTAATTTTATATTGCATTATATTATATAATAAATATATCCATACACTGTAATACTATATTGCAATACTATGATAAATAACAATTATTATTATTGTTATAACTATACGTTATTACAAATAATTACATTATTATAAAAGAGTCTATCTGATGAAAAAAAGAAGGAAGAAAAGAAGAAAATTTTCTATTTTCTTTTTTTTTTTTTTTTTTTAATATTTCTTTTTTGTTTTTTTTTTCTTTTTTCTTTTTAATTTTTTCTCTTTTTAAATTAGCCGGTAGGATTGAGTTTCGAGGGTTCGATTTTTCGAATTCCAGGGTCGAGCTTCAAGGGTTCCGGGCGCCTCTAGAAAGAGAGGTCTGGATTATGTTACTTTCGACTCGTCGTCGAAATCGCAGACTCGAAAAAGGGGGGTACTATATTTCTCTCTTTTTGCTTTCGACTATTGGGGCGGGAAAAACGCATTGTTTTGTTTTTCTTTCACCCTCTCGTTTCGTTTTCGGGAATGATTCGTCACTGAAAATGAAACTTTTTAAATCTTGACGGGTGAATGTCACGCGTCCGACACACGTCACGATTCTTTCTCTCTCTCTCTCTCTCTCTTTCTCTCTTTTTCTTTCGTTTCTACATAAATTCTTCGTAAAATATCTCTCGCTTACGAGATGTAATCCGAAACTCTGCTCTAAACGATATGTCTGTAATAATCATGTCATTATTAAGCATAAACTTTGGCTAAGATCAAAAAAAGAAGATTTTGTTTCTTTTCTTTCTTCCTTCTTTCTCTTTTTTTTTTTTTTTTTTTTTAAGAAATATTAATTAATTAAAATAATTAGCAAAAAAATTCAGAACGTTACCCGGTCGAATAATTCAAGTAACCTTCATTATTACGATCAATTAATCAATTTGATAATTACCTAAAAGAAAAGAAACTGATCGAGTGAAATAAATTCAACCAAGATATTTCATCCCTTTATTACTTCAGCATTATATAATACTTCTACTATCGATTAATTAACTTGATATAATCGCACAAAAAGAATATTAGAAAACAAAGAAAGAAAGGAAGTAATTAAGTAAAATAATTAATAAAAAAAAGAGTTCTATCTACTACTGTCCCGTCAATACTTCAACCTTGTTTTATATCCACGATCGATTAATTAATTTCACCATAAACGATCTATATTATCGATTCGATAAATGATGTTTGACGATTCATTCATTAATCATAATATGTAAAAACGATCGAATTGATTTCTACTTGAAAATATAATAGATCGACGTTATCTAGATACTAATAATATCTATACATGCATTTAATCGTCTCGTCCAGAATGGCGAATGATATATATATATATATATATATATATATATATATATATTCTTACTTACGTAAATGAATCTACATTTGTCAGTCAAACGCATTTAATCGTAAGAGTGCTACGAAGGACGACTTGGATCCCTCGATCTTTCGATTGGTCAAGTCAACCAACATAGGCGGGTCTTGGGTTTGCTCCTCCGCCCTAACTCACTCGCACGTTATGGCTGTCTACCAAGCAAAAAGTTTATTTCGCATCGTGCTTTTACTACTTGGTTACTTATTCACTTACTTACATACTTATTTCCAATCTTAATTATAATGCGTTGCGAACGGACATGCTCGTCATTATTCGCTATATTCTTTTTTTTTTTTGACCTTCCTTCGTTATCTTCACGTTGGATGTTCAAAAAAAAAAAAAAAAAAAAAAAGAAACGTCCTCTTTTCTTTTTCTTTTCAACATTTATTCATTCAGTTATTACCCGAAATATTTTTTAATTGAGACCGATGATAAAAAAAATGAAAACAAATCATTAAATACCAATCGTCGAAGTTGAAGATTGAAGTTTTTTAAAGCAATCTACATAATAATAATAATAATAATAATAATAATAATAATAATAATAATAATAATAATAATAATTAAAAAAAATAATCAAAGAATCAGTATTAAATGTCGACGATCGAATAATTAAAAATGTAACAAAATTATTTTCTCCAAGAAAAGATCACAACTTTCATAAATTTCAATCGACGAATATGAAAATCTATAAAATTAGATAGGCATTAAAAAAATAAAAGAGACTTAGTATAATTAAATCTTTGATATAGATTAAGAGTCCTCAGTTGATGAAAGTAATTGAAAAATCCTTGATGATGATCGTCGAAATAAAATATATATTTATTATAATAAATGATATAAGAAATGAGTATAATTAAATGTAACATGAAATTGAATACATTACAAAGAGAAAGAAAATGATATACATATTTACGTACACTCACACACACACACACACACACACATATATATATATATGTCTGAGATAAAACGACCACCCCCATGGAGCGGTAGCGCCAGTACGTGGGTGTGCTGGTAAAAATCTCATCTTCGCGAGCAGAGAACACATCGAGGAGAGGAAGGACACGCGCTTACGCATACATAGACGTTGAAAAAGGAACAGGGGCGCGCGCGCACACGCACGCAAGCTTCTATCGTTTCGCTGTCCCTGTCCGACGAGAGACCCCAACACTTGACTCTCATCGTGAAACCAAGTCACATTACACGTTCGCCCTCCGACCTGACCGTTCCATGACCGTGATCATCCCTTAAAAATTCTACAAGTTACTGACGTATTTTAATCGTTATCATTATCTCAATATCAAATCGAAAAGAAGATTCTTACGATTTCCAAAAAATCGATCGATTTCGAGTTTTTAAGATTTAATCGAATGTTCGACGTGTCGTCTTCAAAGTGTGAAATAAGTTAAACTTTTAAAAACGAGTGATCCGAATAATTTTCTATTCGAACAAGAGAGAAAATAAGTAATATTGATCGACAAAAATTTGTTTGCGTTACGTGTTTCTAAAATCTTCGAACGAATCGAAACGAACGGATAATGCTTTAGAATGTTGTCCTCTTCGATATCGGCTACTCCGTTCAGCGTGCGTGATATTCTTAACGAGGATCAACAGTTTGCAGTAATGGAGTGTTATCCTCATCATCAGCATCAACCTCATCATCAACAGCAACAACAACAACAACAGCAACAACAACAACAACAGCAGCAGCAATCACAACCACAACAACAACAACCTCATATACCGCAGGATTATTACGCGTACAATGTGGTGCCTGATAATAATTGGGACACGGAGAAATTCAAGGAACAAGGGGTGCCTGGTTATTCTCATTACTCCGAATTAAATCACGTACATCAGCTGAGTCAAGTCGTCCCGCCTTATCAAGAAACTCCTGTCACCGAAGATGGTCAGTCGTGATTTATTTATTTCTTATCGATATATATATATATATGTCTGTCTGACAAAAAAAAAGTGTTTAAAACTGACGATGATTTCAATTGATTACCTTTGACAATTAAAATATGTTGACGTATGTCTATGTAAATAAGAAATCAGATTCTGTCTTAGAAAAGTTTTACAATCGTCAAAATGAAATTTTTAAAGCTAGAATGTTTTAACTTTAATTCTAATAAGCGAATAAAATTTCTACTGATTTACTAGCTATTACGAATTCATGGATGATTAATTAAAGTTATAGAAACAGTTGAAATAATCTCATTTTCCTTTAGGGAACATCGTGACGTCGAGTAAAACGGAATTGCGAAAGAGTCAGTCTGGTAAAAGAACGAAAAGAAAACCAAGAGTATTATTTTCACAGGTGGGTAAATAATGGAAAATAATTATTAAACGAAAGAAAACTTCCATAATATCGTTCGAAAGGTTCATTATAAAAATTCGACGTTTATTTTATTCAGACACAAGTTTACGAATTGGAACAACGTTTCAAGCAACAGCGATACCTAAGTGCACCGGAACGCGAAATGTTAGCACAGAGTTTGAAATTGACCAGTACTCAGGTGAAAATCTGGTTCCAGAATCGTCGTTACAAAAACAAACGTGCTAGGATCGAGGATGCTGAGAAACTTCAAGCACAGGGTATTAAGAATCAATCGTTGAAGAAAATTTCTGTGCCCGTTTTGATCAAAGATGGTAAACCGAACGTTCACGAGGCTTACAACGTACCGTATTGGTCGAACGTTCGACCGGATATGTCGATGAACATTCAAGGAGACTTTAGAAGTTCCGAATCGATCGTCAGATTGAGTCCAGAATTCAGATCAAGTTCCAACGAGATGAGAATTGATTCGAATATCAGTCCTGAGTTCAGAAACGATGTCAATTCTGATCACAACAATAGACCTGTACTAAACGTCGACGTACAACAGAGACAACAAATGTTGCCAAATAACGAATACAGATCCAACTTCGTTTCGGATATTCGTCCTGGTGTTCACGAGTGTGTCAGAACGATCAAGACCGAATACAAAGGTACAACAAATCCTGTTAACGATCCTGTAACCTTTCCCGATTTGAAATGTGTACCGGCGGATAACAAAATGGTTGCTGAGTGTCGAGCTGGTATCATGGACGTCTCCAGTACCGAATACGGTTTCACGAATTATATCGGCCCGTTGAATTATCCAATGCAATACGTGAACACGATCGACGCACAAATATCCTCCGGAATTGATCAAAATCTTCAACGATTGTGGTAGACAATTGTAATCAAAGATTAACACGGTGATTTTCTTCGACGTACGAACTTAAATAAGTGTTTACATTTTTTTATTATCGAAAACACATCGACCAATGGAATCCGATTTTCCAATTAATGATTAATGGTTAGATTTTAATATTAAGGAAGAAGACGAAGACGGTATTGGTGGAACGACGAATCTACGAAATTTTTCTTTTTCTTTTTTTTTTTTTCTTTTTTTTTTTTTTTGTTTTCGTTTGTCTTTCAGGACACAAATCTTCACGGTCAACCAAAGAGGTATAAATAATAATTAAGTTTTACAGTTAGATTACTTTCTAAACGTCAACACGTGTAATTGTAGTTATCACTATAGAAAAGAAAAAAAAAGAAAAAAAAAGTTAATTCAAGAATTTAGTTATTTAGTAGTTATCGGCAGCTGTTCTGTTACTTTTTTTCTTTTTTTTTTTTGTCTTATAGCTTTAGTTAGGTAAGCTTTTTTCTTCTTCCTCTGTCTCTCTCTTTTTTTCTCTCTCTTTCTCTTTCATTCTCACTCACTCTCGGAGAAATCCAAGGATAGTGCCTTGAGTGGCCGCAACGGAAACCGCTTCAAGTGGTTTTTGCGGAAACATTTAGCTCGATATTCCGCGTAACTCGCGTCCCATCGTAAAATTCTTTTTTTAGATCATTCAGATCGTTCGAAGTGGTCCCAAAAACACCTGACCGTCACGATCGTTAAATAAATATATCGAAGTATCTTGAAAATCTTGAAGTGATCTCGTATTTCGAATTTCGTAGGAAGAAAAAGGTGGGAAAAGAAAAGAAAAGAAAAAAAAAAAAAAGAAAAAAGTAAAAAAAGATCGGACGATTCTCGATCGAAAAATTGCCACGATAATACACCTTCTCTCGTATCTTAACATAAATTCAAGTTCCTATCCTTCTTTTTATCGTCCTTCAGGATTTACGAAAGCAATGGTTAACATACATACACACGTCCCACTTGAACTCGATTAGCGTCACTCTCGGCTATACACCTTCCATCATCCGAGAAGTGATTTTCTTTTTTCATCGCGAACTATTAAATTTTGTTTTTCACTCCTTAGACACAAACATACAGACAGGCATAGGATATACGTAGATATATGTGTACGTATGTATGTACGTATGTGTGAGCGTACGTATAAATAAATTTAAGACGCGAAGAAGGGACAAAGAATTAACAACGTTGAGATAAAAAATGTGAAGATAGAAAGAAAGAAAGATAGAAAGAATTGGCGATAGAGAATTTAATAGAAATAATATGGCAAAACGGCATTTATAAATAGGTGAGTTCTGACAGCTTGAGCTAAGCCATGGGTGCCTTTTAGGTTATCGCATGAGCACGACGGGTCATCTGGCAGTCAAGTGCCCCGTACGTAGACGACTTTACGTCGGTGTGCATAACGTGAGTTCGTGTAAGAACTTGGTGCTCTCCTTGTAATCGTGTTTCGTGGTGCTACCGACGCTATAAAGGGCCATGGGAACATGCTGATAAAAATGTCAGTCTTAATTTTATAAAGATCGAGCGCGAACCTTCCCACGTGATCGTAATCGTGACTTATTATATGGGCTACGTATCTATGTATGTATGTATGTATGTACGTATATATGTATGTATGTATGTATGTATGTATGTATGTATATATGTACTTAAATGAAAGACAAACAGATAGCGATGATTGTGTTGCGTTTCTATCTTTCGATTTGAAAAGAAAAAAAAATAAATAAATAACAGGATTAAGTTTGATCATAATACCTTCGACTCGATGTAAAAAATGATCTGTGTAAATAAAATAATAAAATAAGCAAATTTTCATCAAAAAAAGTATCTTCTTTTCTTTTTTCTTTTTCTTCTTTTTTTATCTATTTCCACGATTTTATCCTCGAGAAGTAGTGTAATGTTTTTCTTTCCTTTTTTTTTCTTTTTTTTTTTTTTTTTGATAATATTAATTAAATAAAATTATTTCTTTATTAAATTTATTTATCTGATAATACGTCTTCATCTTTGAACCGCATACGGGAATACGCATACGATAAACACATTCTAGATTATTTCTTCTTTGTAAATCGATGACCGTCCATTATACGGTCGTATATTAATATGATCAATCACGGGACGTTTAATGTCGAAATACGATCCTATTTGCCTGTAAGCAAACTGTGGAGGAGCTAGAGCGAGGAATGAAGAGAGAGTGGGGGCAAAGACTGGCGCGGGGAGTACTCTCCAAAAGGGTAGGCACGCGATAGCGTTCAAATAGATTCCCTTCTTCTATGCATAAAACGTTTAACCACGACACATGACGTATATTGCCTAATTGACTCTTTTTTTTTTTTATTTTTTGTCCCTTCTTCCCATGAGTATCATTAATCACTGCTTCGTTGGATTCATCCCCTTCTCTTTCTTTTTTTTCTCTGTTAAAGAAAAAACAAGCTGACGTTTATCCCATTCGGAAACTTTATATTAAATAAAATATAATAAAATAAAGTTTTGATGGATCTTATCAACTATAGAAACGTTTGAAAATATTCTCTAGATCCTTGTGCCATCAGTTCATGCTTCTTTTCTAATTTAAGCTATGACTTAATACATGTACGTATTGCATACCATAAGTTTGACGTCGTGGCTACGACGACTATCGTCCAATAAAAAATTAAACGCTTTGATGATCTTAAAAGTTTGGAAAATTTAACAATCGATTGAATACAGTTATTAAAGTTTATTTTTTAAAAAAAAAATAATATTTATTTTTATCAAAAAAAGAGAAATACCAATAGTCGGTTATGCAGATTTTGTTCTTTACCATAATAAAGAAAGAAAACTTCTTTATCAACGACAGCAATATCATCTTCTCACATTGATTACTTTTTTACCGACTTTTGGTAATGTAGCTCTCTTGAAATTTTTCAAAAGACTATTTCGTGGTGCACTCTGTCAAATAAAATGACAAAACCGCGATTTCTATGTGAAATATTATCGAAAAGAAAAAATAAATAAAAGAAACAAAAAAATTAAGAAGAACCGATAAATCAAATAAAAATAACGAACGAATCGATCGGATCGTTTTCGTAAGTAGTCGGCGTCTACTGAAAAGTTTGCAATAAACTTCTCAATATACAAATCGTCTAAACACAAAAAGGGAACGAACTGCTTCGTTAAATTTTTGCGGTGTGGGTCGATGGATTCGTGGCCAAAAAAAACAACTGCTTTGGTATTCCAGCGGATAATGTTAAAGCAACAATGATTTATAACATCTCGTTAGACATTGAAATGAGGACGAGGATAAGCAGAAGAAACTCAAGATACTATTAGACTACGGAACATAAACATAAAAATATAGTGGTATACAAATTGAACCAGATTTTCAAGTGATCGCATTATCATCCACTTTGTATAGTTATTAATACATATCTATATTATTCTACATAATTTAAATACATTCCTTTTTCCTATTTCTTTTTCTTTTCTTTTTTTTTTTTTTTTATAGACATATTACAAGCATCCGAAGACATGCGTAAGCAAGAAATAAAAAAAATCGTTTACAAAATACACGTATACATTTTTTACTTGTCGTCGATGAAATAGACGCTCATATCAAAAACAGATTCGTCCACTAATTGGTCATCATTTCAGCGAAGTCCGGACGTCGTTTGCGTCTGTTCGCTTTTCGAAAGAGACGACTGCGCGAAGAGGAGAGAAGGAAGAAGGAAGAAAGGAAAACACAAAGAGAGAGAGAGAGAGAGGAAAAAAAAGAGGAAGGAAGAGGAGGCAAAGAACAGGGACGAAGATGCTGGCGCTTACGTATACGCATACATAGACGTATGTACCTATAGTAAACGCATACATACGAATGTACACGAGCTAAGCACTAATATTACATCTCTGAACTGACAGACGCGCGGACTTTAAAAGCCAAGACTAACAAACAGTTAGCAGTCATCCGGTCTTCTTGTTTTTATATTCTTAGGACGGCCGTGCGCGCGCGAGCGCGCGTCCGCGCTCGCAAGCTCGCTCACCCATGAAGAGAGAAAGAAAGAGAAAGAGAGAGAAAGAGAGAGAAAGAGCTCATCTCTCGTGATCGCCTTTTACACGGATACGTCGATCGCTTTCGCTTCGTCAGAACGACGACGTCTCGACGCGAGAGCGAAATTTCCTGCTCCTACTCGACGCGGTTAAACTAAGTTAAACGCTTCTGTTCTGTACTCATTCTCTCTCTTACTCTCTCTCTCTCTCTCTCTCTCTCTCTCTTTACCTCTATCCATTTATCTATCTATCTCTTTCTCTCTTCGTCTCTCTCTCTCTCTCTCTTTCTCTCTCTTTGCACTTGAATCGTCTCCTACGAGACGCCTTTCTCCTCGGGAAATTTCGCGGAAGCCTGGGCGACCGGGCTTTAAATAAATGCATGAACTTTCGGAAAGCAACCACGTTCCTTGCGTTCCGATCGGATTTCGTAGAAACGAGAAGATCTTACGAGTGACTCTCCTTAAACTTATTGTTACTTCTATAGCTAATCCAAAAATTCTTTATCTTTCTTTTCATTTCTTTGTTTTTTTTTTTTTGGTTTTCTACAAGGAGGAAAGAAAAAATGAAATTATTAAAAATTGACGTCTCCTTTTCTCGTTCTATATTATTATTATTATTATTATTATTATTATTATTAATATTATCGTTATTACCAGTGTCCTACCAGTCGGAAGAGGAAGGATGTAAAAATAAATAGAAAAAGAAAAAGAAAGAGAAAAATGAAGAAAACGGGACGCTCCGTAATCACGAAACGATCATCGAAACGTTCTCTAGGATACGTCGACGTTTTTATTTTATAAGCTACGACCGCATCAAAAGTAGTACGGGCTTCGATCGGCCCTTCCGGCCGGAATCAAACGTTTCTACTGGCCGCAAATCGTCGATATATTTCGAGCGATTGCTCACGAACGACGAAAGAAATATCTCGAAAGAGATGGTACGAGATTCTAGGACTAGAAGGAGCCAACGAGAAATGAAAAAGAAAGAGAGAGAAAGAGAGAGAGAGAGAGAGAGAGAGAGGCGACGATTCGAAGTAGTACGGTTAAGGGGTGGAAAAGAAGGGTGAGTGAGTGAAAGAAGAAAGAGAGTGAGTGAGTGAATGAGTGAGTGAGTGAGTAAAGAGTGGAAGAGAGAAAGAGAGACTCGTCTCTGTGCTTTCTCTCGAACGCCGGGGATAACTGAAATAAGGTATAATTTTCCGCGCCAATTAAGGTCTTTAAGAATTGGGACCAATTGAACGCGGAGGGTCAGACGTTGGCTCTAAGGGGAAAGAGATGTACCACCGTCATGACCAACCCCCTATAATTTATTATTGATTAGATCGAATCTAACGGCGAAGAGAAAAAGTGAGGAGAAAGAGAGAGAGAGAGAGAGAAAAAAGAAAAGAGAAAAAGGAAGGAAAAAGAGAAGGAAGAAAAAGAAAGCTTCGAGGCGCTTTCTCGTCGATTTCTTAAGATTACCCATCGAATCGTCCTCGTTCGTAGGTAAGAAGCTCGATGAAGGGAAGCGAAGACGAGCACACCGTTTTTCCGGCTCGGTTACTATCGTTGCCTTTCTCTCTTTCTTTCTCTCTCTTTTTCTCTCTCTCTCTCTCTCTCTCTCTCTCTCTCTCTCTCTCTCTGTCTCTCTCTCTCTCTCCCTGTCTTTCTATCTATCTATCTATCTTTCTTCTTCTCTCGTTATAAAAATTTTTCTTTCTTTTCTCTTATCTATATATTTAGGAAAAAAAAGGAAAAGATGAATTTATTGTTGTCATTAAAAGATTTATAAAAAAATTTTATTTACTATAATACTAACGAATCGTGTGAAAAGAGAGATCAGATTAAAAGAGATGATCTAATTAGATATCTTCCTTTTCTTTTTCCGTTATTAAAACAAAAAAAGAAGTAGAAGAAGAAAAATAGAAATTCGTTAATGCAAAAAGTAACGAAAGTAAGTAAGTAAGTAAGTAAGTACGTAGAAAGCTAACTAAAAATTATTGCTAAAGTGAAATTATTTGACTGGCCTACCTCCACCCATCGATATCTAGAACCAACGAGGTCATCATCGGATCAAGTGAGGCGTAGTCTACGCTTATGTGGTTCACACTTAATTAAACCGACATAGGAACTCTGGACCGGTAGCACGTGGCGGACAATACTGCAAGTCTTTAGCGTCAATTGTTATGTAAAGCACACCCTATATATGCACCGCGCAGTTTCTCTCGTCTCGATACGAGACGAAGTAGTACGTAGTAGGAGTAGATACTAGACTACTATCTATAGTTACGTTTTCCGTCTATACATATATCTACGAAGAGAAAGACGATAAAGAGAGAGAAATGGAAAGAGAGAAAATGTCATTCTACGTTTCATATTCATAAATCTTCCTTCCCTCACTTTTACATAGTCCGAGATTCGTATTATTATTTATTTAAGTTCGCAGATTTTGCGCTATGAAAAGAAGAAGAAGAGGAAGAAAAATAAAGGAAAAGGAAAGAAAGAAAAATAAAGGAAAAGAAAAGAAAGAAAATTCTTTAAAAAGAAATTTTCCATGTAACATATTGCCCCTGCTACGCGTCACCATCGCTGCGAAATGTAATGTTTAAAAACGTCCGACGGGATGATCAATTATGATCCGAGACATCAGTTTCGTAGAAGATATATATATATATATATATCCAATATTTACTCAAGTGTAAAAATGATGGAACAATTAATGACATACGTATACGTCGAATAATTAAAAAAAGGAAAAAGCAAACAAATACAACATGACACTAAATTTTTTGTTCTCCTAAAAGATTATAAAAATACGACAAACAAAAATTCGAAAACAAATAAATCTTGTTTTCCTTTTTTTTTTCAACACACACCTATACTAACGAATTATATAAAAAAAAATCTCTTAAAAATTAAGCACCAAACATATGAAATTTCCTATCTTCAAGAATGCTCTCTCTCTCTCTCACTCTCTCTCTCTTTGTTGAAAAAAAAATAAGAGTCGATCGTTCTAACAAGCAAGAAGAAATAAGATAGAGATACATAGATATGATAGATAGAAAGATAGAGAGAGAAAGTTAGAGAGATAGAGATAGGTAGAAAGAAAGAAAGAAAGAGAAAGAGAGAAACAGATAGACAGACGGATAGAGAGAGAGAGAGAGAGAGAGAGAGAAAGAGAGAAAATTTAAGAGCATACTCGTGGTGGGTTCCCACTCCCAGAGAATCGAGAACGAGACGATGGCTCAGAGTATTCTCGGTCCTCGACCATTGGTCCCGCATGGAAAAGTCTTGCCGCGCGAAAACCCGTCGATTGGCTGTAGGGCGAGGCATCCCCGTCGTCCGACGGAAACGATCGCGCGGAAAGCCGAGCGGAAGGAGGTTAAAGCTCCACCTACCTCTGCGATACGCTTCTAGTACAAGAGAGAGAAAGAGATATATATATACATATATATATATAGAGAGAGAGAGAGAGAGAGAGCGAGAGAGAAATAGATTGATACAGCGAAGAATAGAGCGAGAGGGGATAAAAATAGTAGGAGAAAGGTGAGAGCACCTTCTTCGAGAAAGGAGAGAGTTTCGAAAGGACGTTCGTTAAGGAGTTGCAAAGAAGACAATTTAAAGTCCCTAGGATTGAAAGAATTAAGTGAGAAAGTATAGTTTTTATTAAGAGAGAGAGAGAGAGAGAGAGAGAGAGAGAGAGAGAGATGTGTACGTAAATAAATAGTCTCAAAACGAGTGTCAATAAAGAAAAAAAAGGAAAAAAAACCAAGTATTTTTTCGTAAGAAATACGTCAATGAATTTATGTTAATCAATGGGTAAGAGTGTAAAGGAAAAAAAAACAATGTTAATGAAACAGTGTTAAAGAGAGAGGGTATAAAGTATCAAAGATTTAGTTTAGATAGATGTAACAATAAACAATTTTACGGTGATCAACGTAAGAAGGAAAGAGAGAATATTACGATACGTCGTCACCGATACCTGATTAGACAAAGAAGAGAATATACCGACAGCACGGAGTGTTGTTCATTCATAAAAGAACTTTAGAGATTTAATGGTGTAAGAAAGAATGAGACAGAGCGATACTATCGTTAATATGTAAGAAAATGAGAAAGAGAGAGAGAAGATAAACTATACGTACTGCTTAGTTCTTATTCTCTTCATAAGAGACATTTACGAGTAACTTTACGTGAGAAGAAAAGAGAAAGAATGATACTACCGAAACGTTACGGAGAGAAAGAGGGAAAGAGACGGAGACAGAGAGAGAAAGAGATAGCATATCGTAGCTCGAAGTGGGGAGAATCGCATCGGTCGAGATAGAAGGGGAAGACACTTGGCGAGTACGAGAGGGTGGGAAGGCCGAAAGGGGCGCAGGAAGAAGGCCTCGCGGAGGCGGTTTCGGGGGCAATTCGAAAAATAAGTCGAGGAGGCGCGCGCGACAAGCACGGCACTTGATCGAAGAGACGCTCGTCGGTCGAGTGTGAGGGAGTTGCGAGAGAGTGCCGGCGAGAGAGTGCTCATACTGAGGATTAATAACGTACCGACGAAAAGAAGAGAGAATAAAGAAGTCGGCCTAACGTTTGTTCTAACCCCCATAACAATTTTCCATAATAGGAAATAATCATCTATCTATCTACGTATCTACGTCAGTGTGTTGTACTTTCGTGTTAAAAAAAAAAAAAAAAAGAAAAAGAAGGAAGTGATTGAAAAAAGACTCGTTGGTTAACGTAGTTAAGTGATTGATGTAGTTGAATATCGATTGAAAAATTGTTGATAGAAGGGTTTAAAGATATTAATCCGTCTCTAAGATGTCTCTTATGGATATCGAACATTTTTTAAAAGTAAATCGTCTTTCGTATTGATGCGAGTGTCGATTAATAGATCGATAATAGTCAATCGTAAGGGCTCGCGTTTGATCCGTTAAGAGAGAAAATAGAATTTTTAGATAGAAGGTTTGCGAATAAAATAAGGATAGTAAAAGGTATGATGGAGGAGGAGAAGAGAAGCGAGACTTCGCCAAAACCTTCTCAACCGACGCCGTTCAGCATCGCAGATATTCTCAGTCGTAGAACGTCTCATGGTGAACACGAAAAACGTTCAATTATCGAAAACGACGAGATCCAAACCACTGGTGTTTGCGATTCGGTAAAGAGAATCACGTTTGAACGTGATATTAACGGAGGACGTGAAATCGAACGTGAACGTTTGCTCGTTGCTGGATTTCCAAGATTACCATCGCCCGACACTAACATGGCACGAGAGTTGGATATACTAAGGAGAAATCTAGCGCACGCGAACCTCTCGAGTTTTGGTGGGTTGCCGCACTTAGGCCAGACATCCTTCAAGCATCTCGAAACATTGGGTAACCTTCCGGCTTATCAGGCAAGCAAAGAATCCAGGGAATCATCTCAAAGACAACAGGACGAGGCATTGGATATGAGCAAAAGCAAGTACCTTGGTAAGTATTATCTAATAGTTAAATAATCGTTACTTTGTATTTTCCTTTTTTGTATCATTTCAAGTCTCAATGAAAATGAAACGAAAGGTGTCGATTGTTGTGAAGAAAAGAGAAATAAAAATTGCTCACACGAACATAATTATTTCTAAAAAGAAGAAAAAAGAAAAAGTCAAAGGATCATTCGCGAGCCCTCGTCAACGTAGATAGGGTAGGATAGGGTAGGTAGGTAGGTACCCTTCCAGAGGATCATGTGTCAGCCACGAGGATATATGTATACTTAAGAGATCATTTAGCCCGGTATCCTTGTAACAGGCGAGCTTTTCAAGCGGTTTTAAAGTTAACCCGAGCACAGATAACGTAATTGAATGTAATTTTAGTAGCATAAGTGCCACTCGAACGGGCAGACGTCACAAGTGGCCGCTACTACTAAACTTCTTCTTCTGCACTTGTCCGATCTCCTGGGGCCCCCACACTGTTGCTCTGTCTCGAAAGAATCGAAGATCTATGGATTACCTCGAATACGCTTTTAGATCAAGGTTACAAAATTTGTTGTTCGAGAAAAAAAAGGAAGAAACGTAAGGGATGATACGTACAGCGAATCAAAATCAATCGATCGCTCCGTTCATTTATACGATTTCGTATATCAATCTCGTATATCTTGAAAGATCTTTGGATCGTTCGTTCAATCGATCGATACCGTTTGTGTTACTTTTTCTATCTTTCATTTTTTTGCTTTTTCTTTTTTGTTTTATTGTTTCTCTTTCTTTCTTTTTATCGATCAACGTCACCCCGACGCGACGCCTTACTTCGGTACGTATGAAATTACATCGTCGAAATGGCGTTATCTTTCGTTAAGAGTAAACAGAAAATTTCTTCTCCCACCCCCATTCCGCCCCCGTTCTCCGCATCCAGAGGGTAGAAAAGAAACGTAGCGCGAAAATCAATCACGCTTTCTAACGATTCGTTCCGTTGGTTTTGATTCAAGTCCCCGCCATGTTCCTTTCGCTTTTCTTTTCTCCATTTCTGACGATTTCAAAAAAAAAAATAGAAAAGAAAGAGAAAATTATAAAAGGACCACCAATCGTTCTTTCACGCGTTTAGCGATTTATAACTCGCGATTTTCGGCAAAGCTTGAAAAACGACTGGAAACCCTTAATTAAACTAATGCTTTCTCACCCTACCAGAGGAGTAAACCGGCACGAGTTGGCACCGTTTCAACGTGTACTCAGAAAATTACAAGTCCTTTTAACGAAAACCATCCCCCTGCGGTCGTTTTATACCTCTCTATGTACTTGTACATGTATATCGTATATAACATATACGTATACATGTAATATCTCGACCAATCTCGGGTATAACTATCAAATACATATATATATGTATATATATATATCGTTTCGTTGGATAAAATAGATTTCCGTCCTACATCCGCTTCCGTTCATCCCTGTTTCCATTTCTATTTGACCTCCCCTTTTAAATAATTTTCAAAGGAAATCGCAAAGTTTAAATATGCGATGCCTAATATCACGCAATAACATCTAAGATCAAAATCACTCTAATGAAACCTAATCTATAAAACTATTTATTTGAAAGCAAAGAAAAACAGACGAAAGCGAATTGTTTCGTAATAATGATTTAAAAAGAAAAGAAAGAGGAATAATCGTAAAAATTCAAATTGTATTTAGACATAAGAGTATTAGAAATTCGTAGATTTGATATCATGATATTAATGGGTATGGTATTTCAATAAATCATGGACGATAATTCGATTTTCCTTGGATTTGATAAAACGAGGGAGCAAAGTAAAGAGAGAAAGAGAAAGAGAGAGAAAGAGAGAAAGAGAGAGAGTGAGATGAAGAATCCGAAGGGTCATCGATGTAATCGGAGTGGACTAACACCACTTACTCGCCCTGAACACTCTCTTTCTCTCTCTCTCTCTCTTCTCTCTCTCTTTCTCTCTCTCTTTCTCTCTCTCTCTTTTTTCTCTTCATCGTTATAGAAGCGACGTACGATGTTTGACGAGAGCATCAAGGATAGGGAAGCATTAGCTGGAAACGAGATGGCATCAGGTTTGACGTCGAAAGTGATCAAATATAGATCTCCATTTAAACGTATTGCGTCTATAATACGTCGAAATTATAGTGATAAATATTAAGCAGATTTGAAAAAAAAAAGAAAAAAAAGAAGAAACTTTCCCAGTGAATTCCAATTAGATTAACATCGAAACATACTTTCTTCTTCTTTTCATTTTGTAAAAACGAAACGCTTGAAAACACAAGAGAAAAACTTTCACAGAAAATTCCATTAAATTAACACTGAAATTTACTCTTTTTTTTTTTTTTTTTGAAGAAGAAGAAGAAGAAGAAGAAGAAGAACGAAACACTGAGCTTATATCCTTTTTCTATTTTTTTGTCGAAGTACATATCAAAATTTGAGAAGTATAAAAAAAGAGAATGCAAAAAAAAAGGAATATCAATCGACGATCGCATATTTCAATTTCTAAAAAAAAAAAAGAGAGAAAACTCTCATTTTCATAGACATTCGTTAGATAGATACGACAAAAACGAATTGATTCGATGGAGAATTGATTCGAGGGAGTAAAAGAAAGAGAAGGAAAGAATAAAAGAAAAAAAGAAAGAAATTAAAAGGAAATTCAATCGTGGAATAAGGTGATCGAGGTGTCGTATAATTTCCAACGAAAATTTCTTCCTCGTTTTGCAAGAGCACTCCTTACATTTGGCACTCGAGAACTCTTCGTAATACGGGCTGGCCATTCTTGCGGCGTAGCCGAGGAAATCGAGTGGCTTAGGCTCGTTGCCAAGTAGAACGAGCTAGGATGCAACGATGCGAACGATACGATTGCACTTCCATGGAGCTCGTAGATCGAGAGAGACGAGAGAGAGAGAAAGAGAGAGAGAAAGATGTGAGAGACGAGGGGAAGAAGGCAAGGGGAAAGGAGAATTAACGCTGGGGCTAAAGCGTAAACATGTCGGAGTAGCGAGGGCACGTGTTAATGTTTGAACGAGACATCAAAAGCTAAGGAAATGCGTACACTTGCTGTTTCTCTCTCTCTCTTTCTATCTCTCTCTATCTCTCTGTCTATCTATCTTTCTTTCTTTCTCTCACGTTCCTTCATCATGATATTTCTCTCTTTTCTCCTTTTCTTCGGTCGAATCGCTCCACCGTTTCTATGGCTGCTCGAGTATGGTTACTTTTCACGTATATACCCAACCCCATCCTTTCCCAACGAGTCTCATCCAACTGCAAAGCACAGTCGCTTCGGATTATCGACCGTGATGTAAACATTCCGTCTGGAAACAGTTTTCCTTAGCGAATAGGCGCCATGCGATTCGTTAAAATGTATTGCATCGGATGGATATTGGTTATCTATTATATATGATATCTATTGATCGTTTATAAAACGAAACGTCCTACGCATACGTATCAATCGATATATCGTCTTATTTATTTCAAATGACCTTTGGGAATATTTGAAAATAACATTGCGGGTATGTGCAGTAGGTAAATGAAAAGATTTCGAAGAACGAATATGATGGAAGTACGATAATCGTAAACGGAGAATTTTCTTTTTTTTTTTTTTTTCTTTTTTCTCTTGCAAACGACACGGGACAGAACGGGATATTTTTAATTAAGAGGTAAAAGATTTTCGAATTATTTCCAACCAAAAAAAAAAAAAAATAGAAGACGAAAGAAAAAAGAGGAGAACAAAATTGAAGAAGACGATAAAAAGCAAATTTTCATTTTTTTTTCCTTGTCTTTTCTCTTTACAGACGAAATGGAAGAAGACATATTCGAGTCGCAAAATCACGGACAAAGCTTGCAAAGCAGGAAAAAACGTAGCAGGGCAGCGTTCTCTCATGCTCAGGTCTACGAATTGGAAAGAAGATTCGCAGCTCAAAAATATTTGTCCGGACCTGAACGTGCTGACCTTGCACGAGGATTAAAACTCACCGAGACCCAAGTTAAGATATGGTTTCAAAACCGACGGTAAGATTTACAAAAATATTTTTATCTTTTTTTTGCCTGACGACGATTCTTTCAAATTCCATACCTACTTCTCGACAATTCCTAAGTTCTTTTTTTTTTTTTTTCTGATAATTAATCCAACACTACAGAAGAATTAATTTCCACGAGTAACATTAACTCATTATCAATCAAACAATACCTAGTAACTTTGCTGTAAAACGAATTTTTGTTTATTTTCAATATTTCTATTTGCAATAATATTTATAAACATTTGTATTAATGAACAGTTATCTTAGTAAAAAAAAATAAGTAAAATAAATAAAAAATAAGAAGTTGCTATAAATTTCTTCTCTCGTTATGTTGAAAATTTTGACAAAATTTCTATGGAATTTGATTAAGAGAAAAGAAAAAGAAACACGCTACATATTCTTGCAGCGATTAGAATAAAAAGAAGAAGAAGAAGAAAAAATATGTATATATATTATTTAAAAAAAATGCATTGTAATTTTTATAGAAGAACGATTAACGACAAAAAAAATATATTATCGAAATAATCTTCTCCCTGATTATTTCAGATACAAAACCAAAAGACGTCAGCAACAGGAATTGGGAGCAATGGTGAATTCCGGAAATGCGAGACGCGTAGCCGTACGCGTTTTGGTACATCCTGATGAACATTTGAGAGGATTACCTCTTCGTGGTTCCGGACAACTTCCCGGACAAATGTCGAGCCCGCAGATTCATCCGGCTAACAAAGCCCTCGGTGGTTTCCCTTACTATTGTCTGCCCTATCACCCCTTGCTTTGTCCGCCTTTACACTCAACCCACATACAGGTACAAAACGCGATCACGCCCGATCTCGATCAGGGACAAATAGTAAAATTAAACAACGACAAGTAAAATCTTCTACAAATCGAAAATCATTTATCTCTAAAGAAGAAGAATTATCTTCGATCGACATTTCTACCTTCGATGGGACGTCTTGTGTCGAATTTTTATTAAAAAAAAAATAATAATAATAATGAATATATATATATATATGAGAGAGAGAGAGAGAGAGAGAGAGAGAGAGAGAGAGAGAGAGAGAGACACGAAAGCGACTCATTCTTTTAGATTTATTAGCGTGTGAAGTTTCTAAGCGTCGGCGGGTGTTCATCGTCAGACATTCTATACATAATAATAAATAAATAAATAAATATATATATATATATAAACCTAGATATACATATATATATATATTTATTATATATACAACGTAGGTGCGAGCGTGTAAATTAGAGTGTAAATAAGTGTATAAAAAAATGGTTTGACGAAATCGTGGAGCAAAATGTTCGATCGACGAAATATTTATTTACCACTACTTAACTTCAATCTATCGCGTTGATTATACCAAAGATGGCATATGTGCAATATAAAAAATGAGAAAGAGAGAGAGAGAGAGAGAGAGAGAGAGAGAGACAGAAAGATATCTGCAAAATCGATTGTATTTCGTTGCTAAGAATTATTACATCAATACATTTATTATTATTATTATTATTATTATTATTATTATTAATTATTATTAATTATTATTATTATTATTATTATTATTATTATTATTATTATTATTATTGTATCCTCACAAAGGGATCGAATGTTACACTCGTTTCTCTGTAGCACGCGGCGATTCGAGATGTATCTATAAAAAAAATACAAATTCGCTCATTAAAGCAAGAAAACAATAAGTATTTCTTTTTCTTCTATCAGTCCCTCCTCGCCTAGAATCCACAAAAAAAAAGAAAAGAAAAAAGAAAGAAAGAAAGGAAGAAAAGAAAAAAGAAAAAAAAAAGAAAAGAAAAGAAAAAGAGAAAGAAAAAGAAAATGGAGAAAAGAAACATCTTCATAACGATCACCGAAGTAGAGTAACTCGTAAAGCTACGTATTTTACGATCCTCTTCCCTTAGTTTTTTTCTTGTTTCTTTTTTTTTCTTTTATTTCTCTCTCTCTCTCTCTCTCTCTCTCTCTCTCTCTCTCTCTCTCTCTCTCTCTCTCTTTCTATCTCTCTTTTTCTCCATATACTTGTGTCAAAATTTTTTAGTCGATGACCATAAGGGACAAGTGGAAAATTCGATTTCTATTACACAGGGAGCACCCAAAGGGCGCAACGAGCCACCGAGGGGCTTTTCCCATAAGAGTTTTAATAGTCCCGTCTCTGGGTGGGCTGAACAGACATCTGATATGTTTATTCAGACGCGGCGACCGGCAGAGTTAACAGAGTTAACTCCGTTCTCTAACGGAAGAAAAAAAAGGGAGGGGTGGGGTGAAAGGATGGGTTGAAGAGAGGGGGAGGGGGTTGTTGGAGGAGGAGGAGGACTAGTTCTGACACTCATCTGTTATAAACAAAAGAGTTACATTACCGTCGCCGAAAGGAAGTTCACGTGCGTCTTCGTTATTGGCTTTCGTGGAGAGAAAAAAGAGAGAAAGAGAGATAGATAGACAGATAGAAAGATAGAGAAAGAGAGAGAGAGAGAGAGAGAAAGTGAGTCCCTTTGACGTTTCACCGTCTTTCAAATCTTTCGAGAATTCCAATGAGATTTTACGCCATTTGATTTTCAAAATTTCTTTCAACTTGATAAAAATGACGAATTAATTGGATCCTACTATTATTTTTATTCCAAGTAAATTTATGAAGTGTATATATGTAGTACACATGTAGTACTACGTACGTAGTATTAGATATGTTACGTATGTAGGTATCAAAGATTTTTTTTTTTTCTTTTTTTTTACAAAATATCTTTCATCTCTCCTAACGATCTTATCGCTTTATCATCTAATGACTTTCATATCTTTTGCGTTATACGAATAGAAGAGGAAGAAAAAAAAGAGAGAGAAAGAGAGACAGAGAGAGAGAGAGAGAGAGTAATTCAAACATACGATACTTCATTACGTCTCATTTGTAGTTTCTCATAAAAAAATAAAAATAAAAGATAAAAAAAATGATATATGTACGTACGATAATAATCTTGGATATAAATGTGTAGTTACATACATACGTGCATACATACGTATATACGTACGTACATACGTACAGACATATGTGAAATCAATTAGGAGCATCCTTCGTTCCGCTCGCTTCTTGAATGGAAAGGATCATCTTGAAAAGCGTTACAGAAGAGAGAAAGAGAGAGACACACACACACACACACAGAGAGAGAGAGAGAAAGAGATAGGTGGGAGTTTTATAGTCGCTTCTGCAGTCCATTACCGTTTCGTTTAGATCGCTCGTCTAAACATTCCACAGCCGTAATACTGTTCCGTTCGGGCAGACCTTGTGCCAGCTTATAGAGTATCGCCATTAGTATACTAGCTAGTAGCCTTAATGACTTGCGGTTTCGTTGCGAGAAATTTACAATTTTATATACCACGTCTCAAAAGGAACCGGCCCCGTTATGCTTTTCCATGGAAGATCGTTCGGTAAAACGATTTCATTTTCTTTCGTTTACCAATGGGACCATTGTAAACTCTCCATTTATATTCTCTCTTGATATATCATTATTATTATTATTTAGAGAAAGAGAGAGAGAATAATTTCGAGAAAATATATGTATGTATGTATGTATGTATAAGAGAGATGAAACAAAAAAATAAAAAAGAAAATTTAATTAAATCAAATAAAAAAAAAAGGAAAGAGAGAGAGAGAAAGAGAGAGAAGAAAAAAAAATATATATATATATATACTCGCACTCTTGAATCAGTTCGTAGTAACACGAGAGTAATTATTCGCATTGTAATTTTCGAGGAAAAGTGTCATTACACGCGTTCGAAATTTTCTACGAAACGTTCGCAGATCGAAAGAGAACAGAGAGAGAGAGAGAAAGAGAGAGAGGGAAAAGAGGGTGTAGAGGTGAAGCTGGTTTTAACGACACCAAAGTTACTCTCTCTCTTTCTCTCTTTCTCTCTTTCTCTTTCTTTCTCATTCCCTCTACCGAAACAAGAAAGGAGCGATTTGTCGCTCAATCAAGCGACAGAAGCTAATTTTCATTAGCTGTTAATAGTGCCGTAGCGAAGTCCTCACCCCCCACCCAATCCCACCCTCTCCCACTCCTCACTCTCTCAC
>NC_057690.1:1729491-1736991 GCF_014466175.1 Vespula pensylvanica | reverse complement strand
AAGCAATTCTTTTTTTTTTCCTTTTTATCTACGACCATCATAGCTATCTATCAAATAGCAGCTCTAATACGATTCCACAATGATTACAAAAGTTACGTGAGCATCAAAACTTTTTTCTATTTTCGAAAATCACACGTCTACCGATGACGAGGAAGAAATCATCCATCCCCTTAAAATCAAAACTTTAATGCTGGGTGTCGAAAGATCACGGAAGTAAATTAAACAAATTTTCTTCTTTCTCTCTCTCTTTTTTTTTTTTTTTTTTTGTTACGAGTACCCCGTCTCAGAAGATTAGTCCTAACGAAGCCGCGATAATTTTGAGTCGTTGATTGGGCCCCACTCCCTAATTACTACTTGCTCGTTATTATCTATGAGAGATCTAAAGATCACGATCTTTTTTCTTTCTATCTTTTTTTCTATCTTTTTTTCTTTCCTTCAACTTTCTCGTTCTTCTTTCCTTTTCTTTTCTTTTTTTTTTTTTTTCGATAGACAAAAATCTCAAAAGTCAACGTCGTCGTGGCGTCGCGCGCCCGCGCTCTCGAGCCCGCTAATTTTCCTAATAGATTAAGTATCGGAGGAGCTTGTCATTTGGATGGCACGCTAAGTGAGCCGCGCGCTCACCATTGTTTCACAAACAAAAGACGGCCGCTTTGCCAGTCATGGCGGCTCTCTTTGAACGCCCCTCGGCCAATCGGCGCTCACCTTTAGAAGCGCCAAGTACAAAAGAAACCGGCCGGAGATGATTGAGATTTTCTCTCTCTCACTCTCTCTCTCTCTCTCTCTCTCTCTCTCTCTCTCTCTCTCTCTCTCTCTCTCTTTCTCTCTCTGTCTTTCCGCGCATACTCGCTGTCTTCTACGTTCTTCGCCGACTTATACATACATACACACATATATATATACTACATGCTTTTATATATAAAGAATTCAGGCACAATGTGCATCGAATGTGACCGAGATAGAAAATGTAAAAGATGATCTTTAAGAGACTATCGAATTGTTGAACTGATAAGATGGACGAACGATTTCCTTCGATTTTCTGGAATTACGAAAAAAAAAAAAAGAATGAAAGAAGAGAAACACTACGATCGATTTGCGAAACGATCGAAACTTTGGATTCATAAAAGAAATGGATCACATTCTCGCGTTATACAATGTTCATTTTATTATATTCTTTTTTATTTTTTTAATGTTTCTAAAACACTCGAATTCATATTCAATCGCTCTAACATTCAAATCTTCCTTTTACGATGACATCGTTTCAATTATTTTCAAATGGATTGATACTAGTCACCATTAAATCTATCGATCATACTATTGATCGTCGAATATTTTTGAATGAACGAATTAATAAAAAAAAAAGGAAAAAAAAGAAAAGAAAAGAAAAGAAAAGAGCAAAGTAATTCCATTTTCAATTTACTCGATTTTTATATTATTCCTCTTTGTCCTTTATTTTTTTGCTTTTTTGAAATAAATCTCAAACATCTTAAAACGCGATCTGGATGATACTTCAAGCAGGATGTCGTAAGTTGAATCGTTGATAATTGGGGGATCGTTGGCAGTAATCGTTCGAGCCAATCAATTCGCAGGAGCGAGCCAATGAAAATCAATCGACTGATTGATGCTGTTCGAAAGGAAGCTCGTCACGGTGGTAAGGGGTAAGGAGGATGGACGGAGGGTTACGGGGACGAAGGTACTCTCTCTCTCTCTCTCTCTCTCTCGTCGAAAAGGTAATCTCGCAAAAAGAATCCTCGGATTCGAGCCGCCGCGAAATCGTTGCTTTTGTGCCGGTGTAATAGAATTTTTCGGTAGGTAAAAATCTCTGTTAAAGAAAGAAAGGGAAGAAAGAAAGAAAAGAAAGAGAGTGAAGAAAGAAAGTGAAAGGGTAAAAGGATGCGGTGACTCGGTCGGCGGGAAAATTTTTTCAAAAATCAGTTGACAGTATACGCGTACGTTCCGGCAACGTCATTGGCGGCTCCTTTGCTGGTCGGCCTTTTTTGCCCGGGCCAACATCGATTTTTGAAGAGGTCTTGGGATCGCTAATTGATTAATCATGATCCTCCGGAGTTACCTAAGCCCCCGCCACGCTCTTATCCTTCTTCTTCTTCTCCTCTTCCTCCCCTTCTACTTCATTCTCATACTCTTCCTTTTCTTTTCCTTTTTCCCTCATCCTCCTCTCGTTTACCATCCTCCCTTCATTGTCCGTCGTCTTTCTATCCGCGCCTGTCCTTTGATGGAAATCGAAGGACGATCCATAAAAAAGAAAAGAAAAAGAAAAAAATAAAAAGGAAGAGGAAGAGAAGAAAAAGAAAAAAAAAGGACACGACGAAGTTCCCGTCAAGTTCACGGGCACGTCCAGTTTCGTATGGTCCTGCAAGATCGATTTTTTTGGGAATCATTTTTTTATTCAAGACAAATCGTTATGGTTATATATTATGGAGAATACTTTTGTTATAGGATGAATCATTTAAACGGATACGCGTGACGTTCTTTTTTTTTTTGTTGAACGGAATGAAAATCAATTAATTTCTAAGATAATTTGATCTTGTAATATATATCATTGTTTCCAACGTCATAACTTCAAGCAACAATGTTTCATCGAGCATTTACTCGAGTCAAAGTTAAATAAAACGATGTACGAATCTTATAATAATAATAATAATAATAATAATAATAATAATAATAATAATAAGTCAGAATTTGCAATATTATATATAAGTAGGTATATTTGAATAAACGATAAATTATTAATATATTTTATTAAAAATTTTGATATTGTTTATTATTTAAGCTAATATATTCACCCTTACGTACTATATATGTGTGTATATATATATATATATATATATATATATATATACACGATATTTATTCCACGGTATCCAATAAAAGAAGGACGTCAATTAAAACGTGAATTCAGATCCGGATCTCCTTGTTTGCCGATCGTTTCAAAAGATTTCTCCTTACTAATATATCCATAGCTTTTAGCTTAGAAATCGCGCTGGTAATAGGTAAGGTAACAGTGTTTTAAGAGTTAATTAAATCAAAGGCTGCCGACCAAGCATCGCAATAAAAAGTAAGAATGCGCGTCTGTTACGAGAGCCATGCATTATAGGACTCCAAGGTAATAAAAGGAAAACTTTACGGGTGAAAGATAAGCCTCATCCTACTGACCCACCATTTTTTCGTCCCACGTTTAGAGATCTTGAAACCTTCAATAAAAATCGTGATCTTCCGAGACCATTTTGGTATAAGAAAGAGAATCACGAAATCCACTTAAAAAAGAAAAAAAAGAAGAAGACAAAAAAAAGAAACTAGAAAAAGGAAAGAAAAGAAATAAATCAATAAAAAGTGATTACAAAAGTATAAACCCATCGATTTATAACAAATCAAGCTGTTAGCCAATCGATTTGATACTATAACATTATAGTACCTACAACAAATTTCTTAAATATCTCTATGTAACTATAAAAAACTGACTTCTCTTTCCTTTCTTTGCTAATCGACGACGTAATTCTCTCTAGAAAAAAAGAAAAAAAAAAAAAAGAAAAAAAAAAGAAATGAAAAGTATAAAAAAGAACGAACTTGTAAAAATAATTTGCAGAGTTAAAAAAAAAGAATCATCGTCGATCCGCAAGAAATTAACCTGTTATTCGATCAGTAATCGATGTTGTAACACGTACAGATACATGCACATACACATACGCACGAATAAAATTACTGCAATATTCAATTTCACTCGATCGAACCTTGTTTCCCTTTTCTATTTTTCTTTTCTTCTTCTTCTTCTTCTTTTTTTTTTCTTTTTTTTTCGGAACTAATATTTTTCTATAACCATACGTATGATGCAAGATGCGTCGTAAAAACGTGTTTTCACTCTCATACGCGGGAAACCAACAAGCTGCGCCCATTCGAGAACTTTAATTACGAAAATAATACGCGTAGAGAAGAACCTCGTTGCGTGAGTTCACGATGATGATACGCACGGGGGTAAATAAACGATGAATTAAATATAACCAGCAGGTCGTCCTCTGGTCGAGATGTTGAGAGGAAGGTTGAGGAAAGGAGGAGGGAGAAGGTGGTGGAGGAGAAGGAGGAGGAGGGAGAAAAGGAGGAGAAGGAGAGAAACGGACGGGGGAGGGGTGATGAGAGGGGGGTAGGGGGTGGTTAACGGAAGGCAGGAGACGACTGGCAGCGAAGCAGCTGCGGAATGATTGTGCACATTTCGAGGAAGCGTACAAGGTAAAGTCAATTTTTCACAACGTCAGACACGAATTCTGATTGATCGATAAATTGATTGTATCACGGAGCACCCCCTCTTACCCCTTTTCGAGATCCTCGTGTAATCGGTACTCGCTCTCTCGTTCTCTTTCTCTTTTGCCATCATGTCACATAATCGTGTTTCCGTGTATTTGCCTTCTACAAAGGAGACAGAAAACTATCCGATTACTCGGCTGTCGTTAAAACATACAACGGAGAAAAAGAAATAATGATGATCTTTCCGTCTTATGTATATATATATATATATTCTTTTTTATTTAAAAAAATTTTTTTTTATATATTCAACATTCTCTTACTACGAGTCAACAAGTATTTTCTTTTTATGAACGAGGAGATATCATACTGTATAGTAATTTACAGATTCGTATGATTTCCTTAACGAGATAATTTTCTTTTTATATATATATATACATGAAATGATAATGAAAATTATGAAAAGTGTTAACTGTAAGAACTGTATCTCGAGTTGGATGACTCGTTCCTTCTCTCGAAGAGCTTTGAAGAAAAAGAAAAGAAAAAAGAACAAGAAAAAGAAAAAGAAAGAAGAAAAAAATACAAAGAGCGGCCAATAAAAACTTTTAAAGATCGCATTGAAAGCAATAAACTTTATGATTATTCTAATGAAACGCTTTTACCGAGTAACCACCTCTACGATCGAAAGGACTCAAGTAGAAATCCGTCCCTGAGTGATCCTGCTAATCTTTCGAATCCTAATAGAGATTCTCAGCCCTCTTTCAACGAAGATAACATCCTTCGCGGTGCATCCTTGTCAGTCTTCTTCTTCTCTTCTTCCTTTCTTCCATTATGCCGAGCCTCTCGGAGCAAGAGCAACCATTGCTGGTTTCTTCTTACCCATTTGATACGCCTATTCTTTCGACGCTTAGAAATTATTAAAATAAAAAAAAAGAAAAAAGAAAAGGAAGAAGAAGAAGAAGAAGAAGAAAAAAGAATCTTTTAGAAAATAAATACGTTAATTGGAACGATCGATCGATCATGCTAAAAGTAATGACTTATACTCAATGTCTATAATAAAATATTTTTAATGATCGATGATCGATGAGGATTATTTAATTCGATCTAAATTTCTAAACGATATCGCTTTTAATGAGAATACCAATTAAAGATTTTAATGATCTGATTCATTATGATAAGATTAACGTATCATCTATACATATACATACATACATACATACATATTAATTGTTCGTATAATAAAAGGATGAAAATCATGAAAAAAAGAAAAGGAAAAGAATTAAAACAAATGAAAAGAAAAGAAAAAAATTCTAATCGCTGAGATAGCTCACTGTTAGATCGATTGTCATCGCAAAAATCGGAATCCCGTCGAAACACGTGTCAAAGAAAAAAAGAAAAAGAAAAACGGAAAGAAAAAGAGAGAAAGAGAGAGAAAGAAAGATACGAGAAAGTAATACGAGTAAGCGGCAAAGAGAAAGGGTTAGGCGTAGGAGGGTTCTGCCTTTTCCCTGTGCCGTTTGAAGGGCGTCGCGCGCGCGCGCTCGAGCAAGCGTGCGAGTAGTCTTTCGAGTTGGAATCGTGGACGCGGACTAATGATCGAAGAAAGGAGCCGCCTAAACGACCCGTGTCCTCGGCTGTTAGGACTCTCGTTGGAGCAGAGCAGCTCCGATTCGTCGGATTCTCCGACGTCCAACGAGACCAACAAACACCCCCTCTTCCTATCTTACCCCTCTTCCCTTCTACCTATCTCTTTCTCACCCTTCGTTCCTCCCTTCCTCCCTCCCTCCTTTTCTTCTTTCCTTCTATCCCACCCCTTTTTCTCTTCTTACACGTTTTCGTCGTTGTCGTCTTTTAAAAAGACTCCCGCGTCGCGAAACCGTGGGAGACTAAAAATCTGCTTTGCTCGAGTCCAATATGATTATGATTATGATGGATCGTCGTCTCAGAGATATTTTGTTTTGAGCGAGACGTTTCGTCGTTTCGTTTCGAGAGAAAAGAAGAAAAGGAATAAAAGAGGGATAAGAGTAAAGGAAAAGGAAAGAAATCAAAAGAAAGTGTCTGGAGGAACAAATATGATAATCGTGTATGAAAGTATTATAGATCGAATAATAATTTGGTAATAATTATTAATCGAATAATATGTGTGTGTGTGTGTGTGTCTATATACGTATATATATATATATATATATATATATATATATATATATATATATATATAATGCGATTTGGATTATTTGTATATGAATCGTTCCTATCAATACTTCGATTACGATCGAATGCTTGAGGAACGAGCATCGTTATAATAATTTATTCGCACTTTTTTCTTTTTCCTTTTTTTTATTTCATTAAAGAAAGAAAAAAGAAGAAATGAAAGAAAGAAAGAAAGAGAGAAAGAAAGAGAGAAAGAGAAGACACATACATATATCGAACGATTAACCAAATGAGACAGGGGTCCGTCGTATCGAACACTATCTATCCCAGCACGAGAAACATGGATGAGCAATCTTGTCTGTCTTGTTCGTCTCTCACTCTTTTCTACCCTTCTCTTTCTTTCTTTCTCTTTCTCTCTCTCTCTCTCTCTCTCTCTCTCTCTCTCTCATCGTCCTTTGGTCGCAACACGACGCACGGATAGCGTGTCCTTGTTCCACGATCCTTTCGACCGTCTCTTTCACCCTTTTCCATCTCACTCTCTCTTTTTCTCCTCGTCATTAGCACCCCTCTCTTATTCCATTCTTTCGCACCCTCTCTCTCTCTCTCCCTCTTACACGTACACGTGATTGTCCATCTCGCTCGCACCTAAGTCCGACTACACAGCGCGTATAATTTTCATATAAGTCTGTCTCTCTCTTTCTCTCTTTCTCTCTCTCGTTCTCGTTCTCGTTCTCTCTCTCTCTCTCTCTCTCTCTCTCTCACTCTCTTTCTCTCTCTCTCTCTCGATCTTTCGTGCCGCAACGCATCGAGCCGCGGAGAGAACCTGCCACGTTTCGCTCTCGCTCACTCGCACTAATGGCGGCTTGGATGAAGGAGAGCGGCGCCCTTTGAAGTCCAGTTGGGAGCCAATTACACGAGTCACACAGGGCCGCACGCACCGTTGCTACACCGCGGCGGCGTACACCACACCGAAAATATTATTGCCGCTCTGCGCGCTTATAGATCGATTAAAAGCCAGAATTATGATCGCGGCCGCGCGGAACGAACGCCGCCGCTATGCGCCGCGTTCAACAACGCTGCTGCCGTTACTGCTGCTGC
>NC_057690.1:1709491-1724491 GCF_014466175.1 Vespula pensylvanica | reverse complement strand
GGTGGTGGTGATGATGGGAGGGGCGAGAGGAGGAAAGAGTGCAGGCAGGGGAGGGGGATATTCGCCGTACGATTACGGTGAGGATAATGTTGCGGTTGAGAGACCGCAATACTTTTCCGGCATCGGCTCCGACTGGTCGTCATCAATGTTTGTATGATAATGGCGAAGGTGTGGAGAAACGGAGACATTCTGTTCGAGAGAAAAGGAGAGAGAGAGAAAGAGAAAGAGAGAAGGATAAATAGAGATAGAGATAGAGATAGAGATAGAGATAGTGATAGAGAGATAGAAAGAGAAAGAAAGAAAAAGAGAGAGTAACTCACGAAGGGAGGAATTAGAAGGAAGAAGAGAGAGAGAGAGAGAGAGAGAGAGAGAGAGGAAGAAGAGCGGTCCTTTTGATGGGGGAGGGCCTTTGTCGGTTCTCGCGGCGCTTTGCGATTTGCAACTAAAATCATTGCTTCTTTCTCCCTCTCTCTCTCTCTCTCTCTCTCTCTCTCTCCCCCTCTCTTTATCTTTCTCTTTCTCTGTACTCTTTATGATTCTCTGCGAATTTATTAACGTAGTAGACCTCAGAACGATTCGATCGAACGCAACATTTGTCTTTTGTAATATTCAAACAAATTTTTATTGAGAACTTAAATGGCTGATTTAATATTTACTTTCGATTTGTTCTAATAGATGAAGGGTAAAAGACGAAGAGAATGAGAGAGGGAGAGAGAGAGAGAGAGAGAGAGAGAGAGAGAGAGAGAAAATTTGATATCTTTTTTTCGAATAAATTGCATTCCCTATTACAAAATACGAGATCGTTTTTGTCTTGAAACAATATTGATATATAATATATACGATTAATAGTTTCAAGATCCGTATTTCGAAAGAATAAAGATATATGAGGATAGATCGTACGAGAGAAGAAATCGATCGTTTTCCATCGATCGTTCGTTCGGTAGTGGCATGATCAGGCTGAATTCGGATTCACGGTGCATTCCTAATTTCTTTGGGATTTCTTTGTTTCTTTCTACCGAACTCGATGTCTATCTTTTTTGTAATGTCTACCTTTTTCGTATCTATCTGTGTGAGTATCTATATAAGTACTTACTTATTTTGTTTAATCAATTATTTGGCATCTCGATGAATTCACCGTGTCGAGAATAGTCCTTACATTAAAGGACAGGTCAAATTAATTTCTTCGATATTTCTTTTTCCTTCTTTCTTTCCTTTTCTTTTTTCCTTTTGTTTAATAAATAATATTATCTATACTTTATCAACTTTTATTATTAGCGATGCAGCTAACGTTTTGAAAATACATACGAAGGCCAATCGAATCGCGCATTTTTTTAGGTAGGAGAGATACACCTTGCGCGGTAATAATTAAGTTCGAAGGAAAGGAAAAAAAAAAATAAAGAAAAAAAGAAAAGGAAAAAGGAAAAAGAAAACGGAAAAAAAATTGTTATAACAACGTGGGTGTTCCAACCACGAGAAGGTAATTACAGTTCCGCGCGTATTATCTGTTCATCGCACGTTAACAGGAAGGGTAATTAGCATCGAATATCTCTCGTTATCATCGAGATCGAAAACGGTCCAGACGTTTCCGGTTTTGGTGTCTTAATGTTATTACATGGAAACTGATAGGTATACAACGATTACCATTTTCACGCGTATGCTTTTCTAAATGGTACAAAACTGTTACTTTAATCTAATGAGATCTAATAAGATACTCGGCTAACTATAATGGCCGGTATATAATTAAAAGAGAACTCTCTCTTTTTCTTTCTCTCTCTCTCTCTCTTTCTCTCTCTCTCTCTCTTTCTCTATGAGCGTAGATCGTAGACCAAAGTACATTTTATGTTATCTCAACACGATCTTACAGTAGATAGGGTATGTTCCAAGATCACAAATTTTATGATTATTTACTGTAAATCTTACATAAGTATATATGTGTGTGTATATGTAGGTATATGTCTATCTTAGTCGGTTTTGAGAATCGATTTGATTCGTGCTTTATCATAGACTTTTTACATCTCAAAAAAATCTCCTCCATTCGTGGAAAAACCTAAGTGGTGATTAATTTTTTCTTAATACCGACGATCTACGAGTGGATGAATGAAATAGAAGAAGAAGGAGAAGAATAGAAGAAGTAAAAGATGAAAGACAAAATAGAAAAGAAAAGAAAAAATAGAAAAACTTTCTAATTAAGATCGATCGATTAAACCAGCTGCTTCCACGTGTTCTTCCCCCATTAAAGGATGAGTCGCTGTTGATCGATAGAGATACGAATTTTATCTTCACAATGTTGCCGTCGGCAGAAGGTACTTGGACCAACGTAGTAAAAATAAGAAGAAGAAGAAGAAGGAAAAGAAGAAGAAGAAGAAGAAGAAAAAGAAAGAGAAAGAGAAAGAGAAAGACAGAGAGAGAGAGAGAGAGAGAGAGAGAGAGAGAGAAAGAAGGAGGGAGAGAAACGAACGTAGATCGCCGAACCACATACATAGTCGGGAAATATAAGCGTGGAAATATGAATAATATAACTCGTGGAGGGAAAGAGAAAGAGAAAGAAAGAAAAGAAGAAAAAGAGAGAAGGAGAGAGAGAGAGAGAGAGAGAGAGAGACGGAGAGATAGGAAGAAGGTTAAAGAGAGACAGAGATGGAACGATAGAACGGAAGGAGAAGGAGATAGAGACCAAGAAGGAAAGTGGTAGAACTGAAGTATGAGAGAAAGAGAGAAAGAGAGAATGAGAGAAAGAGAGGAACGAACGAAGAGGTTGGTAGGCAGCGGCTAAGAGAAGGAAGATCGGAGAATGAGCGCGGGTAGAGACCACCCCGTGGCTTGTCGGCTCGTTTGATCTTCTCCCACCGCAGCCACCCTTCTTGCTGCTCTCTCGCGCCTTCTTCTCAGCATCTCTCTCACTCTCTACCTTATACTTCACGTTCTCTCGTTCCATCTTCTTTCCTCGTCCAATACGATTTGGACCTACCTGTCCTTCGCTTCGCTATCTCTCTCTCTTTCTTTTTCTCTCTGTCTCTGTCTCTCTATCTTTCTGTCTCTCTGACTCTGTCTCTTTCTCTCGCTTGCTGCACTCTTTCTATCTTTCTCTTTCTTACACGCAAGGAGGATCCAGAGTCGTTCTATATATATATGTATGTATGTATGTATGTATGTATGTATGTATGTATGTATGTATGTATGTATGTATGTATGTATCTCTCTCTTTCTCAAGTCTCTCACCTGCAGAGAGAAGAGGCGTCGGACACGTCAGAATCACACCTTCCACGACTACCCGCTCACTAATAATCCGAATCCCCCCTGGTACCTCGTACCTTTTCTCGGGATCCATGGAATCCTCGTAGCAAGACGGGGGGTAACCTTTTGTCTCTTTCAGAATTTAACATCGTGAGAGATTTTTAACATCTATTGTAATCATTGGCAAATATAATATTTTATTACTTTCGTCCGTTTCGTATTTCTCTTTCTCCTTACCCAACTTTTTTTCTCCACGTCTTCAAAACTTACTCTACGTTATTATCACTTAGATATTATTTTTTTCATTAATCCTTTTAACGAAGAACAATCGCGACTTAATGATTCTTCGTGACTTCGATATATATATATATATATATATATATATATATATATATATATACACCTATATATACGTATGCATGTATGTATACTCGATTCGTGCTTCTGGTGATTCGCAAAATACATTACTTGCAAGATATTTCAATACTCAATACGAAGATGCGAAAATAGCGTTGAAAAATAAATTTTTAATAACAAAGTATATTTATTATTTTAATTATCACAGTATACCTTATATTTTAATTATAAGGATCTGTTATAGGATTTATCTTGCAAGGTACTGTAAATTAAGTAGGTAGGCACATGTATCGATGTAAAATTATTGAAGAATTATCGTAGAGCTCAAAGTCGCGAAACATGAAAGGAAAAGGCGGACGAAGAAAAGGATTTAATCGTCAGAGAATTTAAAGAGGAAAAAAAAAAGCGAAATATCCTTCGAGGGAAATCCTAAACACGAACGAGGTATATATGTATGTATATATCTACATATATATCTATACACACATATATATACATACACACACACACACGTATACGTATATAGGTATATATCGTCGTGTTCAGTGCGTAGCCGGGCGTTATTCGAAGGCGCTACTTAATTATCCCGCGGCCTCTAATCTACCGCGGCCGACACACACGCCACATGCGGCTAACTCACGGGAACCCATAGTCGAACCTAAATCTCTCTTAAACGGCGCAAGAGGACTATCCCTTTTACCCTATCGAAACGTTCGACTTGACGCTTTCATTTACTTCTGTTCGATCTTTTCTCAGGCTTAAATAAATTTCTAAGCTAACGACCGCTTCGAGATTCAGCCTGTTCAAAATCGTTAAGTGAATACCTTCGTTCGTTTCGATCGTCGATCACAATCATTCGTCATTTGTTATTCAACAAGATCGAAAGAGAAAAAATCCTTTGCGCGAATACATATTTTTAGTATTCCGAATGAATCGTTAGAAAGTATACATCGTACGATTAGAACGATTAGAACTAAATCACGTTTAGTCAAAGATTTTGGAAAAAAAAGTATTCTCGATTTAATTGGCTTCATTAATTTCTCTTTTCCTTTCTTTTTTTTTTTCTCTCAACGACGGTAAGATCTTTCGGTCGATCTGATGGATCCAACTCAACAAAGGCAACGAGCTCGGCGAATAAAGTAAAAGCAAAATCGGGCTGACCGGTAGCCGTGAAAGAGCGATCGGGAGAGAGAGTCAGCTCGTGTCTGAATTTATAAGGGTAGCAATTCATCAAAGGCGCTTGGTCTCTCAAGGCAAAAAAAAAAAAGAGAAAAAATAAAAAGAACGAAAAAAAAGAGGGAAAAAAGGAAAAGAGAAAAAAACCAAACAAATGAACGAAAGAACGAACGAAAGAACGAACGAAAGAACGAACGAACGAACGAACGAACGAACAAACAAACAAACAAACAAAACCATGAATCGAGAGGAAGGTCTTCCTCGGGATGACAAAGCCATCCAAGTAAGAAGAAGGTACGAATAGTTACGAGATAAAAAAGAAAGACAGAGAGAGAGAGAGAGAGAGAGAGAGAGAGAGAGAGAGAGAGAGAGAGAAAGAAAAGAATCTGCCAACCCTCTCCGCCATTATTTTTCCTTTTAACTCGGAATTTTTGTTGGTGAGAAACGTCATCGACGATAAATTTCACAAGAAAAAAGTGGAATGCGAGAGGGGGGGGTGCGGAGGAGCAGCACTTCTTGGCTTTACGAAGAGGTGAAGAGGCGGGTGGGCTGGTAGAAACACCTACCTACGAAGGGGAAGATGGGAAGACGAGGGGGGAGGAGGGGGAGGGGGAGATGGTAGTGGGGTGAGGCCCACGATCGCGGACGAACTGTTGGCTGGCTAGTGATCTATAGTGATATCCTGATGCCGGGGCCCGGTACAACACAACCGAGGTGAGAGCGAGAGTGTAGAGGATTCTGAGGTCTGTAATCAGGAGGCCGCGCCGCTGCTGGGGCCAGCCTCGGTCCTGGGCCTTCCTCGCTCGCCATTAACTTATCCGGTACCCGTTCCGTTCCGTCAACCTGACGTCATCGTGATTCGTGATCGTCTTTCTCGATACGCACGCGCTAGCTACGAGATAGTCTCGTCCTTTTGCTTTTTTCTACTTATTTCTATCTATCTATCTATCTCTCTATCTCTTTTACGTGCAATGATTCGTGCTGATCGGTTAAACGAGTTTGCCTAACGATTCTTGATAATACCTCTTTAGAGTTAAGATGGAAAAAGACTTTACTTTCACGAACGAGCCAAGTTCAAAGTGATCATTTGGTCGTTCGTTAGGTCAGAGAGTCTACAGTGGTTTAATAGTTTTTAGTCATTGCCGATGTGCCGGTCGTAGTCGTAGCGTTAAAAGGACTGACAAGCTTACTAGGTAAAACTCTGGTCGTCTCTAAAAGATGATTGATCGTGCTAACGGACATCATCGTACTCTCGTTTCCACGAAAGTATTATATTAAAGAGTCCGTTCCAGTTTGTGCTGGCCTTCGATCTCACCTCCCACCTTTATCTTCTTTCCTTTTTTTCTTTTCTTTTCTTCTCTCTCTCTCTCTCTCTCTCTCTCTCTCTCTTTCTCTCTTTCCTATTCTATCCTTCTCTCGGATTCGTAATTTCGATCGTCCGGACCTCGTTAATATATCCGGAACGACCCCTCTGTGCCGCATGTCGATCTTTCACGTTCCACTCTCCTTTTTTGAATTCCTGCGAACTGACGTTTCTTCGAGACAGAGAGAAAGAGAGAGAAAGAAAGAGAGAAAGGGAAAAAGAGAGAAAGAGAGAGAAAAGAAACTCTACTACCTGCCGGGGTCTTTGATCTTCTCTCATTCGCCAACGAGCTCCATTTACACGGGAGGAGGATTCTCTACGTCCAAAGCGAAGAGACGAACAACTATCTGGTTTCGACTAACGAGAGTTTGCCAACTTTTGTATTGGCACGGTTGGGGATGCGTATATGGAGGGGTAGGAGATAGGGAGGTAGGATGTAACAGTGGGAAGACGGGGAGGGGGACGTACGGTGTGCCCGTGTCTCGGTGATTAATTTTCTTTTCGAGATTAAGATTGGACTGTGTCGATTCGGCCATATTCTAACTCCTACCTGCCGCGCCCCCCTTTTTTTCTCTCTCTCTTTTTTTTTTCGGGTGCTTCGTTAGTCCCTCGAAAATTAGTCCCTCCGCGAATTTCGTTTATACGTATTTCCTTTCCTTGAAACTCTTAACTAACGTCTGTACATTTTTATACATATGTATATATACATTTATATATATATATATATGGATGTATGTATGCATGTATGTATATGACGTATAAAATGAAAATAATAATTGAATTATTTTCTCCAACGCTATTCGTACTTATCGGAACGCTTGCGTTACCACTACTCCCAACAGGATAATTTCTGTTATTCGAGCAATCTTTTACCCTTGAACAAGGCAATCCAAGTTTCAAACCACATGTTACAAACTCGTCCATACCTACGCATTACCTATGCGAGAATATAAGGAACTACCAAGAGGAGACAATTTTTTTTTGTTCACTGTTTTTTTCTTTCCTTTTTATGTTTTTAATTTCCTTCTCTCTCTCTCTCTCTCTCTCTCTCTCTCTCTCTCTCTCTCTCTCTCTCTCTTTTTCTCTCTCTCATCTTGTTAGCCAAGTAGATTTTTTTGGTAAAGGAGAAGATTATTCGTAAGGTAAGACCTTGAAACAAGCTCGTCCTTGTCCTCGTCGTCATCGTCGTCGTCATCGTCGTCATCATCGTCGTCGTCGTCGTCCTCGTCGTCGAAATGAAGAGACAACCGAGGAAGGCTCGAGAAGAACTGGAAAACGAGGGTTAAGATCGTTCTTCAGTGGCGAATCGGTTTCGCTCGTCCACCTCTTCTCGTCGCCGTTTTCGTCATCTCCGTCCTCATCGCACTCCTGATCGTCGCCGGCGCGAATGGGACAGCTGATGGGCCGGTGTCCCCCAAGGCGATCGGCCGAGACCAATCAGCGTCCGCCCGTCCGTCCTCGCCCTAATGACACCTGGAGGCTAAAAAGCCATGATATTCAACAGCCGGACGCTAACGAACTCTCCTTCGTACGAGAAAGAGAGAGAGAGAGAGAGAGAGAGAGAGAGAGAGAGAGAGAGAGAGAGAGAGAGAGAGAGAGAGAGAGAGAGAGAGAGAGAGAGAGAGAGAGAGAAAGAGAGAGTTCTCTAGTCGAAAAATCTTCGTCAAAAATTTTTTACGTCGAACATCCAGCATACAAAATTCATTTCGTGATCTAGACTTAAATCTTCTATTCGAAATCGAATCTAGATCTTTCAAAGAATAGTGCCTCAATATCTCTTTATATGGATCGATGAAATAGTTGATACTTCTGGTATTTCATAAGAGAGATTCGATTGATATAATTCTGTAAACGAACGCGATTCTTAAAGCTAAATCTTCGAGATTTTAATTGATTCGTTCTAATCTGAATAATACAAAAGTTATTTCGCGTGATTGAGAATTGTTAAAGAGGGATACAATATCTATGACAGATATTAAAATTCAATACTTTTCTTTTATGTGTATATATATATTTGCGTCTGACAGGACTTATCATATCTTTCATTAATGACACATACATATATACATACGTCCAATTGTCGAAAGAAAATGAGTAAATGATAAAATAAGTTCAATTCTCTTCCTCGCTTTGTCTCGTCGAGACAAGAACGAGATGTAAGTATACGATACGTTCGAAATAATTTGGATACACCTTTCTCTTCGCCGAAATTGGACAGTTTTGAAGTTACACCTGTCTCGTGAGGAAACGTTATAACGAGAGATGTAAGTAAGCAAGTAAGTAAGTAAATAAGCAAGTAATGAATACACCTACCTTCTTTTCTTCGTTCTTTCTTCTTTTTTGTCTTTTTACTTTTTTCTACCCTCGTTCGAAGATTTGTATAAAATAAAATTCGAAGAAATCACGAAATAAGAAAGAGAGAGAGAGAGAGAGAGAGAGAGAGAGAGAGAGAGAGAGAGAGAGAGAGAGAAAATAAGTAAAAGAGAGAAAGGAAGAGAGAGAGAGAGAGAAAGAGAGAGAGAGAGAGAGAAAGAAGAGTAGACTTTGAGAAGAAGTCGGGATACGAAAAATTTCACATTAACAAGGGCTCAGGCTACCACTACTAGTCAGGGTGTCTAGATTCGCGTCTAATTACCACGGCACGTAGGTGCACGCCGAGGAAACTCGTTTCTCGCGTGCTAAAGCGGCTCACATCGAAATTATGGATCTGCGGGCTGGCAGTCGACCGACCGGCTTGACTGACGCATGACTGGCTGCGGGTTAAGCGAGTCAACGAGTAAATGAGTCCGAATTACGTGGGCGTGTCAATGCCAGGAAAATGATCCCTGTGAGTCGTTATTGAACGTATCGTCCGAAGGGGATTATGCAAAACGCAGATATATAACCGAAGCTCGCACGCGCGACTCGTGTTTTTCTTTTTCTTTTCCTTTTTTTTTTTTTTCGTTTCTTCTTGTTTTTCTTTTTTCGTTAATTTTTATTTCTTTTTACTTTTTATTTTCCCCTTTCGTTTTCCTTTCTTTCTCGATTTTCGATCTCTGTGAGATATCTAACTTTTCGTTGATGCGGAGAGACGTGTTTATATGCCTCGTATTATCCTCAATATTATTCTATGATACTTGCAATTTTTTATTGTAAATCGATTGAAAAACTTTATATCATCTTCTATGAAAAGAATTTATATTTATCGGCTTATTTGTGTTTTTATTTTATATTGTTTCTTTTTTACTAATCATGATTTTTCCTTTTTCTTTCTTTTGCTTTTCTTCTCTCTCTCTCTCTTTCTCTAATTTCATTCATCTTCATAAATTTAACAATTTGTTTCTTTTTTTGTTTTCTCTTATTTCTTTTTCAAAAACATTCGACGTTACGTGCATTTCGTTACATCTCTCGTTAACCTGTATGGGATCGTCGAAAACTTGTAATTTTGTTTGACGCGTATAGCTCGAAGGTATCTCCATTTTTTTTTTTTTTTTTTCTAAAGAAAGCGAATCTTCTTATTCTCTCATATTATCGTTCTCTCTCTCTCTCTCTCTCTCTCTCTCTCTCTCTCTCTCTCTCAGCTTCTCCTTGAGCACGTCGGGAGATCTCGTCAATTTCTCCAACCCATGAGATGAGACCATGTATTAACCGAGAAAACTCGACTGCTCCTTTCGGGGCATCGTTTGTCGTTCGCCACTGTCGCGAATTTATTTTCCCGTCATAAATTAACGATCGACAGATCGGTTTGAATTTTGAAATGTGGTATGACGCTAAATCACGCATCATGAGTTTTTAAACACGCGACGAAGAAGATCGCGAAGACGTTTTTGCACTTAGTACCGATTCACTGTTGATGCACTTAACGACGTGTCCTTGGACTTATCTCTTCGTGTTTCGTTCTTCTTCGTCGATGGGATGACTTTGAAAAAAATTAATGATACCCTCGTCGAACGAATTAAAACAATGGCTGACAACGTAATTATACTTTCGTTAAACGAGATCTAATAAAAAAAGGAAGTATGTGGTACTTCGTTGTAAGAAAAAAAAAAAAAAAGAAGAGAAATACGAAAGGGAGAGAATAACTTTTACATCGAATGGTAATAAAGAAGAAAAAAGAAAAAAGAAGAAAAGAACTTCAGAAAGAAATTTATTCCTTTCTTCTTTTTTTTACGTGTCTTAGAAAGTCCTAGAGGACGAATGGACAAGAAGAAAAAAAAGCGAAAAAGAAATTAAAAAGTAAACAAAAAAATTAAAAAGGATAAGAAAGAAAAAATCAAGAAGAAAAAAGTGGGGATGAAGACGAATGAATGGCTTTGTCCTCTCGTTTCTAATTAGTTCGAATAACAACGATAACAACAACAAAAAGAAAAACAATAGCAATAACAGCAACGACAAAAAGATAACTAAATACCTACTAAGAAGCTATGGTGGCGAGTCCACGAACGGGTGGCGGGCCCGCGATATATAGGTAGGTATACACTGATCGAGTAAAAATATTAACAGGTCGTTCGATAGATCGTTATTAAACGATCGACCATCAAACGAGAACGAGACTCGAAGCGTGCTGGTCGATAACAACGCGACCAAAGGCTGATCTTAAAGAACGATCCTGAACCTTCTCCATCGTGGACAATGAATGAGCGAGAGGAGTGGAAAAGAAAGAGATGGATATATATATATATATATATATATATATATATATATGGAGAGAGAGATAGAGGGAGAAAGAGGGAAAGGGAAAGGGTTAAGGAGAGGGAGAGAAAGGATCGCCAGGGCTGCTCAGGAGTACCGATGTATCTTCGATGTATCGAAGAAAATTGCCGGTGCTCATCATCGCCATTATGAATTCTTTATTTGGACGTTGTGCAGCTCGAATTACAGGGCGGTCCGAGCTACCTTGCTTACCGCTTCATACGCTTCATACGAGAGACCCTTCTCGATAACAGGCCAAGCAATAAACTCTCTCTCTCTCTTTCTCCTTTTTTTTGCTCTCTCTCTCTCTCTCGTTCTTATACTCCTATCTCTCTTTCTCTATCTCTTTCTCTAAAGAATCTTCTTTTTTTCTTCTTTCTTTCTTGGGCGATCGATCGATCGATCGATCGATCGATTTATCTTTAAATTGATACCATCGATGTTATTTTCAAAGTTTTCCAATGGGAGATTGGAATTAGGAAACAATGAAACCTTGAATACTTACATGCTGTTAAAGATTGGATTATAACTCGTAACAAGGTTCTTGATTCAAAGTGGATTAATCGTTCACCGATTAACTAGACCGCTAGCGAGTATGTTTAGTTGGCGAGATAATGGCGACAGCTTAATGACAGACTCATTAACGTTATAAGATATATGTATGTATATATGTATGCATATATATATATATATATATATATATATATATATATATAAAGTGGGTTTCATTTAACATAAGCCACCGATTCTATTTGCGTTTAAATAACATTAACTCTCTTTCTTTATGTAACAGGAAACGTAAGTAAGTAAGTAAGTAAGTAAGTAAGTAAGTAACTAAGTAAGTAAGTAGGTAAATGCCCTAGGTACATTTATATTCGTGTGTTGAATGTTATCTTCTGACGTGTATCTTGCATTATGATAAAACATTCATGCAGTACAGTTACTACTCCTTCTACATACGAAACATGGAATTATTATTCGTCTAACGTGAAGAAGAAAGAAAAAGAAAAGAGAATAAGAAAAAAAAGTGAAAGAAAGAAAAATATTTAGTTTCATATTTTCTTACTAAATTAACAATATATCGATTCTGTCAGACGTATTATCTCGTAAAATACACGATGATTAATAATAATAATCATAATAATAATTATAATAATTATAATAATTATAATAATAACAATAGAATTAATAATAATAATGGTAATAGTATTAATAATAGCATTCTTAAAGGAAAAAAAAAAAAAAAAAAAAAAAAATAGAAAATGATATACACGCGCGCGTGTCTAGGTTTGTCGGTAGCGTGTACGAAGAGAGGATATTTCTCTGGCTATCGAACGTGAGATGTTCGGTTATGACGGATGCCAGACTTCGAACTAACCGATCCAAAACGTTGGAAAGCGAAATGACTTCATCTTAATAAATTACGCCCGCGGGTAAACCTCGCGAACTGCCTTCAAAAAGATTCCAAGAAGGACCGGCCCGTTTCACGCTATTTTTGGAGAATAATTCCTTTTCATCTCTTGCCTTCTTTACGGCACCGACTTAAAACCGACTTCCTTCCTTCCTTCCTTCCTTCCTTCCTTCCTTTCCTTTCCTTTCCTTTCCTTTCCTTTCCTTTCCTTTCCTTTCGTTACTTTACTCGTGAAAATTCTTACGGTCAATTTTGTTGATTGATTCTTTTAAAGTTGGCTAGTAAGATATGTATCTATGCTCACGCATATCTATGTACTCTGCGTGATCGTGATAGATGTTATATAGAGTTATATTTCACCCCTCGGTGAAGCAAAAGTTCGTAGATTTTCTCGTATTTATTATTGCAAAAGAACAAAAAAAAAAAAAGATATTAACAATTCGAACAACAATTTTGTAAAAGTATAATTGTTAGATAAAATCTACGAAGAATTTCTGATTCACCCTTGTATATACGTATATACATACATATATACGATAAAAATTTCCTTGTCTCTTTTTAAGTTTGCTTAGATAGATATGTATATTCGTCCACGCGTGGTTTTACATTCTGAAAGGAAAGAAAATAAATTAGCCTGTAAAGTTTCGTAAAAAGGGTAATTGATTTTTTTCTTCTTTTCTTTTTTTTTTTTTTTTAAATCACCGAAAAACATTTGGCCCGTTCTCTATATACATACCTATTATATCTATTATACATATTATATATATATATATTATATATTAACATATATATATATATATATATATGTTAAGAGTTTGAGATAAATATGTTTTTTTTTTCTTTTTTACTTTTTTTTTGTCATCCAGGATTAAATTTTCTTTTAATAATGTCTTCCATTTATTTAGATTCTACTATACACTGTAATTAAGAACGTTAACTCGTGCGTACTTACTCGCTTTTTTTATCTCTCTTTCACTCTTTTCCTTTCTCTCTCTCTCTCTCTCTCTCTCTCTCTCTCTCTCTCTCTCTCTTTCTCTCACTCATTCGTTTGTCGTTCATTAATTAAATCACGAACGTTTTCCGGTCGCAAACGAATCGCCTTACACGATATCGTAAAGTATATTCCCTAATCAAAACAATAATTAGGTATATTGCAGTGTCCCATCTATCTGTTTAATAGTTTAACTCTAAATCATGTACGATTAACGAGTCTATTTCGTCTAATACGTAAAATCAATTATCAATGAAACGATGCGTTTGTTTTGTATTTGTGTGTGAATACCTTTTCTTCATCTTCTACGTGTATATTATATATATATATATATATATTTATATATTATATACAATGTTTATATACACGTTCGATTCAACGTAATGTTGACCGATTTTATAATTTACGTCACGATATTTTATAATAATAATTTATTATCGGCGTCCATTAATCGAATCTCACATTTCGGAGATTCTTTCTATGTTTTTTTTTTCTCTCTCTCTCTCCCTCTCCCTCTCCCTCTCCCTTCTCTCTTTCTCTTTCTTGTAATAAATACAGTATTATACAATTCGTCGCATCGATGCCCGATCTTTTCCATTGGCTTCGTTTACGAGCGCGGATCACGATGAAAATTAAATCCCACAATTGTTGCATTACATTCGTTCATTTCACACGCTTTGACGTTAACGTAATTACATTCGAGAACTTTATTAATACTGAATTTCCCAAGTTCGTCTTAATACTTTTTCTAACTTCTATAATCTCCTTCGCGCGCCAGTAAATATATGCATGTAAGTATACGAATCTATAGAATAATATAATTGTTTTCGAACGTCGAACTAAATAAATCACAAATTCTATACAAATAAATATATGGGATTACCTAATTACAACATTACTCCGAGTGTTATTTTTCTTTTTCCGTTTGATATATTTTTTTTCCGTTTTCTCGTTTTTCCCTTTTTTTTTTGTTTTTTTTTTCGATATTTTTATGGTTTTTTTTTGTTTTTTTTTTCTTTTTTCATTTATTATTATTATTTCCTTTCTCGACTCTCCAGAAAACGTTTTTCGTGTCGTCGTAATAATCTATTCACGTGACCACGCTCATCATTCATCCAGTATAATCCTAATCTCCGCACAAGTATTTTGTGAGAATAAAAGGAAAGAAAAAGAAAAAAAAAAGAAAAAAAAAGAAAGAAGAAAACTTAAAGGTGATTACTCGGGAAATCGATAGCATCGAAAAAGTCCTTTCGTCGAAGATTAAAACTCGTCTCATCGCATTCGTTTCTTTTCTGATTTCGAAAGAAGGATTTCGTTAGATGGAACGGCCATCTTGTGTCTTGTGATTCACGATCTCCTTGAAAAGGAAAAAGAAAAAGAAGGAAGAAGAGGAGGAAGAGGAGGAGGACAAGGAGGAAGAAAATAAAATAAAACAAAAAAAAAGAAAAAAAAATAGTAAAAGAACATCGACTATCGATCGAAAAACATTCGTTCGTTCGTTCGTTCGTTCGTTCGTTCGTTCATCCGTTCGTCTCGATCACGATTACGTCTCGATCGTGATCGATACAATAAAAATAATGACGAATCGAGAATTGAAATGTTTTTCCTCTACGATTTCTCTTCCATCGAACTCGGTAGCGGTCGTTTCTTTAGGATCCCAAGATCCTGTACGTTCTCCAAGAATGTCTTGTGATGTTGAGCAACCAAAAGAGGATTCACCGTTTGAACATCCTTCTTTAGCTCCTCCATATCCCTCTTGAGTTTCGCCCTTCTGTTTTGGAACCACGTGATCACTTGGGC
>NC_057690.1:1701991-1706991 GCF_014466175.1 Vespula pensylvanica | reverse complement strand
GTTACAGAAAAAAAAAGAGAGAGACAAATTTTTTTCTTTTTTTTTTTTTTTTCTTTTTCTTTTCTCGTGTGAGATTTCATCTTTCTGTCATAACGCGTCGTTTAGAAATTGGAACGATTAGAAAATACTATTTTTTTTTATTTGATTCGAATAATGATAAAAAATAGCTTCTTGTTTCATTAGAAAGAAAAAAATCATTTCTATGATATCGTCGTTTTTGTACACATCGACGATTGGCACTATTCTATGTGACGTTTTAAAAAAAATTTTTGATTTTACCGATTAAGACATTCTTCTTTTCCGTGCTCTCATACAGTTACGATTAAATACGCAGCGGCTAAGTGAACGATAAACAAAGCGTCTAATTTTATTAGAAAAAAAAAATATTTCTACGCTCACATCGTTTCTACTAACTCGAATTTTGTTTCCTTCGTTACAGATTGAAGAATGCAAAAAGAAAAAAAAAAAAAAAAGCCAAAACAATTTTCAATTTTTTACCAAAACAAATATTTTATGAAATTGAAAGCTACGATCCTTTTTTTCCCCTTTGGAGATAACTTTCTAAAGTACTTACAATTATTATAATTACCCGTATGATAAATTACGTACGATGAATTAATTTGAAGAACTGTTCGATATCTTTTATCGATCTCGTTTAAATGAAATTCGTTGAAAGGATTGACGAGGGAAAGCGTATCACGGTAGCGAGTAGCAAGGGAAAAATAATCGAGGAGGATTCGAAAGAATTCACGTCCTTCGGCATCATGAGATGAAATCACCTAGAGGGACGTCGAAAATCGACGACGGAGGAGTCGGCGAACGAACGAACGAAAGAACGAACGAACGAACGAACGAACGAACGAACGAACGAACGAACGAACGAACGAACGAGCGGAAGAAGAACGGAGAACGGTTTTCGAGACGAGATATTAGTTTCTGCGGTCGGCTCTCGGCGGAGATTTAATTCGTTTGATGTTCACGAATTCGCCGCTGCGGCTGTGTCCTTTCGCAACGCATCCTCTCACTCTGTCCCTCTCTCTGTCTCTCTTTCTCCGAACAACGTCGTTCTAACATTTAAACGATTCTAAGTTACAACAGTTCAATATTACGAAAATAAGATTTTTCCTTTCTCTCTCTCTCTCTCTCTCTCTCTCTCTCTCTCTCTCTCTCTCTCTCTCTCTCTCTCTCTCTCTCTCTTTCTTTTCTCTCTCTCTCTTTTTCTTTTTCTTTTGATGATTAGAATTTATCGAAGTTAAAATCTCCAAATGATTTTTATATAACATGTGTAAAATCTGCTCGATATTAATTAACGCATCTGTATGTATCTGCGTTGATTGTAGATTTATAAAATTATCCAATTTTTGTAAAAATATTTTTATAAAAGTACGCAAATCTATTAAATCATTTTATTAACTTTCGTACACTGAAATGTTAAATTATATGCGTGTTAACGAAAGACGAGTGATTAAGCTGTACTAAACCTTTTTCTTTCCTTGATGTTATACTGATAATAAAACTAAATCTTACGAATGTTTACATCTAATTCTATGACCTTCGTGAGTTTATACGTATACTATACGCATAAAGATTGATTCATAGATCTCTCTCTCTCTCTCTTTCTCTCTTTCTCTCTCGACGATTAGAATTTATCAAATTTAAAATCACAAAATATTGATTTTCATATACCATGTATAAACTCTGCTTGATATTAATTAACATACTTGTGTTGTATGTCTGCGTTGACTGTGGATTTATAAAATTATTCAATTTTTATAAAAGTACGCAAATCTACTAAATAATTTTATTAATTTTCGTACACTGAGACTTTAAATTATATGCGTGTTAACGAAAGGACGAATGATTAAATTTTACTAAACCTTTGACTTCTTTTTGACCTCTCCTTGATGTTGTACTTATACAAAAATAAATTTTACGAAGGTTTACATCTGATTTTACGAACTTCGTGAGCTGTATTATACGCATAAAGATTGATTCATAGATCTCTCTCTCTCTCTCTTTCTCTCTCTCTCTCTCTCTCACGCACACACACACACTCTTTTTCTTTCACTTCTTTTCGCTCTAAAGAACGTCGTTCTAACATTAAAACGATTCTAAATTACTACAGTTTAATATTACGAAAATACGATTTCTTCTTCTCTCTCTCTCTTTCTTTCTTTCTTTCTTTCTTTCTCTTGGCGATTTAAAATATTAATGTCGAACTTAAAATACTAATGTTATATACGATATAAAAAATTTACTCGATATTATTGAATATCTACGCTCACGTTAATCGTGGATTTATAAAATACGTACCTAAATCTATTAAAGAACTGTATAAATCTTCGTACGTCGAGACGTTGAATCAAACGCGTCTTAACGAGACGAGTGATTAAGTCGTACTGAAACTTTGACCTTCTTCCGACTTTTCTCGATGTTGTACTTACACACGAACGAATCTTACGAATGTTTACGTTCTAATTCTACGTGGTATACTAATGTAAACTATATGCGTAACAATTACATTTTAACAGATATAAACATCTATTCATTAACATATTTCTTATACGTTGTACGAACAAATGTTTACTTTTATTCTATGAACGTAAACTACGTATGAGATCACGATCGTGTTTACGGACAAGGTTACACATTTAACAATGAAATAGAAGAAACATATTATTCATTAACGTATCTCATATAAATACTTATATATTGATTAATCTGTAACGTGTCGTCGGCTTGACGACATCGTCGTGGACAGCCATCTTGGTTCCGCTCGAACGAGACTCACTCGTCTAGAATATTATCGACGGTTAAAAGCCGTGACAGTCACAAATGCTTCCTCTGAGGATGATGGCTCGACCGACTGTCTAATAGATTATTTGGTAACAGTTTCTCGTTAGTAAAATTTAACGCTCTACGATTTTCTTCGTTTTAACGTTCTTCTCTTATAATATCGATTATACTTCGTCCATTATTTTACAAGAAAATTATTTTCTATTTGTCTATGTAAAATAAGTACGTACACACATATATATATATATATATATATATATATATATATATATATATATAATTAGAAACAATCACGTTCATATATATATATATATATATATATTTATCTATATGTATATGTAGATATTTTTTTTCTCTTCTTACGTATACACGTACCATGAATTTTTTATACAAATTTCCCTGCATTCCACTCCATTTTGCTACACGCGATTCTAACGACCTCGTCCCCCGATCCCACCCCGCTCTCCCTTCTCTTCTCTACCCTTCCTTTCCCTCCCCTCCCTCACCACTACCTCCTCCACCCAACAACGAGTAGCTCGTTACTCCTAACAAATAACTATCTACCGGTATATGACGTGTAGAAAGTAATTGAAACGTTCGAAAGAAGCGTAATATAACAACGCGAAATTATCTCCCTCTCTCTCTCTCTCTCTCTCTCTCTTTCTCTGCGTACTACACGAGATGTTTAAAGTGAAAGAAAAAAAGAGAGATAGACAGATAGAGAGATAGATAGAGATAGAGATAGAGAAATAAATTATATATGTAATGTCTAACCTAATAATAAATAACCTACGTGATTTTCGGAGCGCAACGTAAAACTATTAGACCACGTTGACTTTTGTGCGCAGCAAGCGAAGAAAAGAAAAAAAGAAAAAAGAAGGAAATAAATAAGTAAGTACTTGGTTGGACTAGTCGAGTTTTCTATCAAGAGTTCTTTGCCCTTCTTTTACAACAGAATCGTTTAGCGTTCGACTTCGATCGATCTTCGATAATTGTGACATTATTGACGAAAAGAAAGAGAGAAAAGGAGGAATGAAGGAAATATTAAAAAAGAAAAGAATAGATAAAACAAAACCACGTTTCTACGAGTGGAAAAATATTTTACGACGATAGATACGTATGGCAGTAATATGTTTTTTTTTTTTTTAGTTTTGTGAACGACGATAAGGTACAAAAAAAAGGAAAAAACAAGAAGACATGTTATTATATCATATCATAATTCATGGAAAGATAGAAAACGGTTTAGTGTCGTGTGTAAATGTATGAGTTTCTTTTTTTTTTTTTTTTTGTTATAAAGTAAAATGACGTTTCATTTCAAACCTTTTTTCGAAACAATATCGTTCGCAAAATCATAGTGAATTCAGAAAAAGATAAAAAGGGAGAGATAGATACATAGATAGATAGAGAAAGTTAGTCATTGTATCTCAAAAGAAATATCGATTATTCGTATATTTATAATTATAAAAAAATGGGAATGGAAAATGAAATACATGGATAGATCTAAGTAGTAAGAAAAATGCGATAGAAAGTAAATGAAAATGGCACTAATAGTACTAAATACGATAGAGTAAGTATTCATGTATACTCTCTTGAAAATTTTACTGTGAATTAAATAACGTTTCGAACGCGTGCAAAGTATTCATTTGCATGTAGGATTCGTATCCCATAAAAAAGAAAAAAGAAAAAAATAATTCCCGACACGACTAGATATCCTCTTAAAGATACACACACATGCATACGTACGTACATAAGTTTTATATATATATATACATTTTTATTACGATACATATTTACTATCATACAAAAACATAAAGAACGATTCATACTCGATCACATCTAATTTCAATTATTTCAAGATTAACCCCTTACGACTATTATTTCGATCGTACGAGAGTGATATTAATAAAAAAAAAAAGAAAAAAAAATCGTCAGTTGAGCTAAGAAGAAGAAGAAGAAGAAGAAGAAGAAGAAGAAGAAGAAGAAGAAGATGAAGAAGAAAAGGAGTAAGAGAGAAGAGTCCCGTGAAATCGCTCGTGGCACGCGTCACGTGGCTGGATGTTTCGCTAATAGGTCGTCTGCCTGGGACGAGGATATTCGAAGAAAATAGGAAGAAAGAGAAAAACAGAGAGAGAAAGAGAAAGGGAGAGGAAGACAGAGAAAGAGACGGAGAGACACAGAAAGAGAAAGAAAACGAGAGAGAAAGA